>NW_024716797.1:0-57310 GCF_018991925.1 Homarus americanus | reverse complement strand
ATCGAGTATAAAAAAGTCCCCTGGTCCATTATATCAAAGTCCCCTGATCGAGTATAAAAAAGTCCCCTGGCCCTGTATAACAAAGTCCCTAGATCGAGCATAACAAAGTCCCCTGATCGATTACAACAAAGTCCCCTGATCGAGTATAACAAAGTCCCCTAATAGAGTAAAACAAAGGCCCCTGAACCGAGTATAACACATTCCCCTGATCGAGTATAACAAAGTCCTCTGGTCGAGTATAAAAAAGTCCCCTGATCGAGTATAACAAAGTCCCCTGATCGAGTATAACAAAGTCCTCTGATCGAGTATAAAAAAGTCCCCTGATCGAGTATAACAAAGTCCACTAGTCGAATATAACAAAGTCCCCTAATCGAGAAAAACAAAGGCCCCTCATCGAGTATAGCAAAGTCCATTGGTCAAATATAGGAAAGTCCACTGATCGAGTATAACAAAGTCCCCCGATCATGTATAACAAAGGCCTCTGGTCGAGTGTGACAAAGTCCCCTGATCAAGTATAAAAAAGTCTCCTGGTCGAGTATTATAAAGGCCCCTAATCGAGTATAACAAAGTCCCCTTATCGAGTACAACAAAGTCCCCTGTTCGAGAATAACAAAGTGCCTTGGTTGAGTATAACAAAGTCCCCTGATCGAGTATAACATATCCCCTGATCAAGATTCACAAAGTCCTCTGGTCGAGTATAAAAAAGTCCCCTGATCGCGTATAACAAGGTCTCCTGGTCGAGTATAACATAGTCCCGTGATCGAGTATAACAAAGTCCCCTCATCGAGTATAACATAGAACCTGATCAAGTATAACAAAGTCCCTTGATCATGTATAGCAAAGTCCCCTGGTTGAGCATAACAAAGTGGCGTGATCGAGTATAACATATCCCCTGATCGAGTATAACAAAGTCCTCTGACCGAGTATAACAAAGGTCCCTCATTGAGTATAACAAAGTCCCCTGATCGAGTAAAACATATCCCCTGATCGAGTATAAGAAAGTCCTCTGGTCGAGTATAAAAATGTCCCCTGATCGCGTATAACAAAGTCCCCTGTTCGAGTATAACAATGTCCCCTGATCGAGTATAACAAAGGCCCCTCATTGAGTATAACAAAGGCCATTGGTCAAGTATAAAAAGTCCCATTGTCGAGTATAACAAAGTCCCCTGGTTGAGCATAACAAAGTCCCCTGGTCGAGTATAACATATCCCTCATCTAGTATAACAAAGTCCTCTGGTCGAGTATAAAAAAGTCCCCTGATCGCGTATAACATATCCCCTGATCAAGTATAACAAAGTTCTCTGGTTGAGTATAACAAAGTCCCCTTATCGAGTATAACAAAGTCCCCTGATCGAATATAACAAAGTCCCCTGGTCGAGTAAAGCAAAGTCCCCTTGTCGAGTATAACAAAACCCCCTCATCGAGTATAACAAAGTCCCCTGATCTAGAACAACAAAGTCCCCTGTTCGAGTATAACAATGTCCCTTGGTTGAGTATAACAAAGTCCCCTGATCCAGTATAACATATCCCCTGATCAAGTACAACAAAGTCCTCTGGTCGAGAATAAAAAAGTCCCCTGGACGAGTACAACAAAGTCCCCTGATCGAGAATAACAAAGTCCCCAGGTCGAGTATAACAAAGTCCCCTGATCGAGTATAACAAAGTCCGCTGATCAAGTATAAAAAATCCCTTGTCGAGAATAACAAAGTCCCCTGATCGAGTATAACAAACTCCCCTGGTCGAGTATAGCAAAGTCCCCTTGTCGAGTATAACAAAGCCCCCTCATCGAGTATAACAAAAACCCCTAATCGAGTATAACTAAGTCCCCTGATCGAGTATAGCAAAAGTCCCCTGATCGATTATAACAAAGTCCCCTGATCGAGTATAAAAAAGTCCCCTGGTCCAGAATAACAAAGTCCCCTGATCGAGTATAAAAAAGTTCCCTGGCCCTGTATAACAAAGTCACCAGATCAAGCATAACAAAGTCCCCTGATCGAGTACAACAAAGCCCCCTGGACAAGTATACAAAAGTTCCCTGATCGTGTATAACAAAGTCCCCTTATCGCGTATAACAAAGTCCCCTGATCGAGTATATCAAAGTCCCATGATCGAGTATAACAAAAGTCCCCTGATCGAGTATAACAACTTCCCCTGATCGAATAAAACAAAGTCCCCTGATCGATTATAACAAAATCCTCTGGTCGAGTATAACAAAGGGCCCTGATCGAGTAAGACAAAGTCCCCTAATCGAGTATAACAAAGTACCTTGATCGAGTATAACAACGTCCCCTGGTCGAGTATAACAAAGCCCCCTCATCGAGTATAACAAAGTCCCCTGATCGAGTATAACATATCCCCTGATCGAGTATAACAAAGTCCTCTGGTCGAGTATAAAAAAGTCCCCTGATCGAGTATAACAAAGTCCCCTGGTTGAGCATAGCAAAGTCCCGTGATCGAGTATAACATATCCCTGATCGAGTATAACAAAGTCCCCTAGACAAGTATAACAAAGTTCCCTGATCGTTTATAACAAAGTTCCCTAATCGAGTATAACAAAGTCCCCTGGTCCAGTATAACAAAGTCCTCTGGTCGAGTATAAAAAAGTCCCCTGATCGCATATAACAAAGTCCCCTGGTCGAGTATAACAAAGTCCCCTGATCGAGTATAACATAGGCCCCTCATTGAGTATAACAAAGGCCATTGGTCAAGTATAAAAAGTCCCCTGGTCGAGTATAAAAAAGTCCCCTGATCGCATATAACAAAGTCCCCTGGTCGAGTATAAAAAAGTCCCCTGATCGAGTATAACAAAGTCCCCTCTCGAGTATAACAAAGTCCCCTGATCGAGTATAAAAAAGTCCCCTGATCGAGTATAACAAAGTCCCCTGGTTGAGCATAACAAAGTCCCCTGATCGAGTATAACATATCCCCTCATCGAGTATAACAAAGTCCTCTGGTCGAGTATAAAAAAGTCCCCTGATCGCGTATAACATATCCCCTGATCAAGTATAACTAAGTTCTCTGGTTGAGTATAACAAAGTCCCCTTATCGAGTATAACAAAGTCCCCTTATCGAGTATAACAAAATCCTCTAATCGAGTATAACAAAGGCCTCTGGTCGAGTATAACAAAGTCCCCTGATCGAGTATAACAAAAGTCCCCTGATCGAGTATAACAAAGTCCCCTGATCGAGTATAAAAAAGTCCCCTGGTCCATTATATCAAAGTTCCCTGATCGAGTAAAAAAAGTCCCCTAATCGAGTAAAACAAAGGCCCCTGAACCGAGTATAACACATTCCCTGATCGAGTATAACAAAGTCCTCTGGTCGAGTATAAAAAAGTCCCCTGATCGAGTATGACAAAGTCCCCTGATCGAGTACAACAAAGTCCTCTGGTCGAGTGTAAAAATTCCCCTGATCGAGTATAACAAAGTCCCCTAGTCGAATATAACAAAGTCCCCTAATCGAGTAAAACAAAGGCCCCTCATCGAGTATAGCAAAGTCCATTGGTCAAATATAGGAAAGTCCACCGATCGAGTATAACAAAGTCCCCCGATCATGTATAACAAAGGCCTCTCGTCGAGTGTGACAAAGTCCCCTGATCAAGTATAAAAAAGTCTCCTGGTCGAGTATTACAAAGTCCCCTGATCGAATATAACAAAGTCCCCTGGTCGAGTAAAGCAAAGTCCCCTGGTCGAGTATAACAAAGCCCCCTCATCGAGTATAACAAAGGCCCCTAATCGAGTATAACAAAGTCCCCTGATCGAGTACAACAAAGTCCCCTGTTCGAGAATAACAAAGTCCCTTGGTTGAGTATAACAAAGTCCCCTGATCGAGTATAACATATCCCCTGATCAAGATTAACAAAGTCCTCTGGTCGAGTATAAAAAAGTCCCCTGATCGCGTAAAACAAAGTCTCCTGGTCGAGTATAACATAGTCCCGTGATTGAGTATAACAAAGTCCACTCATCGAGTATAACATAGAACCTGATCAAGTATAACAAAGTCCCTTGATCGATTATAACAAAGACCCCTGGTCGAGTATTGCAAAGGGCCCTGATCGAGTAGGACAAAGTCCCCTGATCGAGGATTACAAAGTCCCCTGATCGTGTATAAAAAATCCCCCAAGATGAGTAAAACAAAGTCCCCTGATCGAGTATAACATATCCCCTGATCGAGTATAACAAAGTCTCCAGGCCAAGTATAACAAAGTCCCCTGATCGAGTATAACAAAGTCTCCAGGCCAAGTTTAACAAAGTCTCCTGATCGAGTATAACAAAGTCCCCTGGTCGAGTATAGCAAAGGGCCCTGATCGAGTAGGACAAAGTCCCCTGATCGAGGATTACAAAGTCCCCCGATCGTGTATAAAAAAGCCTCATAGACGAGTAAAACAAAGTCCAATGATCGAGTATAACAAAGTCACCTGATCGATTATAACAAAGTCCCTAGATCGAGCATAACAAAGCCCCCTGGACGAGTATAACAAAGTCCCCTGATCGAGTATAACAAAGTCCCCTGATCGAGTATAACATATCCCCTCATCGAGGATAACAACGTCTCCTGGCGCAGTATAACAAAGTCCGTAAGATCAAGCATAAAAAAGTCTCCTGATCGATTATAACAAAGTCCCCTGGTCGAGTATAACAAAGGGCCCTGATCGAGTAAGACAAAGTCCCCTGAACGAGTATAACAAAATCCCCTGATCCTAGTATAACAAAGCCCACTGGACGAGTATAACAACGACCCCTGAACAGAGCATAACAAAGTCCCCTGATCGAGTATTACATATCCCCGGATCGAGTATAACAAAGTCCCTGGTGGAGTATAATATAGTCCCCTGGTCGAGTATAACAAAGTTTTCTAATCGAGTATAACAAAGGCCCTTGGTCGAGTATAACAAAGTCCTCTGATCGAGTATTACAAAGTCCCC
This sequence comes from Homarus americanus, assembly GCF_018991925.1. Taxonomy (NCBI): domain Eukaryota; kingdom Metazoa; phylum Arthropoda; class Malacostraca; order Decapoda; family Nephropidae; genus Homarus; species Homarus americanus. The sequence goes on along the minus strand of NW_024716797.1, from coordinate 52,386 downwards.
TGATCGAGTATAACAAAGTCCCCTAATCAAGTATAACAAAGTCCCCTGATAGAGTATAACATATCCCCTGATCGAATATACCAAAGGCCTCTGCTCCAGTATAACAAAGTCCCCTGATCGAGTATAACTTAGTCCCCTGGTCGAGTATAACAAAGTCCCCTGATCGAGTATAACAAAAGCCCCTCATCGAGTATAGCAAAGTCCATTGGTCAAATATAGGAAAGTACCCTGATCGAGTTTAACAAAGTTCCCTGGTCGAGTAAAACAAAGCCCCCTCATCGAGTATAACAAAGGCCCCTAATCGAGTATAACAAAGTCCCCTGATTGAGTATAACAAAGTCCCCTGATCGAGTATAACAAAATCCTCTGGTTGAGTATAACAAAGTCCATGATCGAGTATAAAAAAGTCCCATCATCGCATATAACAAAGTCCCCTGGTCGAGTATAACAAAGTCCCCTGATCGAGTATAACAAAGGCCCCTCATTGAGTATAACAAAGTCTATTGCTCAAGTATAAAAAAGTCCCCTGGTCGAGTATAACAAAGTCCCCTGATCGAGTATAAGAAAGTCCTCTGGTCGAGTATAAAAAAGTCCCCTGATGGAGTATAAAAAAGTCCCCTGCTCGAGTATAAACAAAGTCCCCAGATCGAGTATAACAAAGTCCATTGGTCACGTATAAAAAATTCCCCTGGTCGAGTATAACAAAGCCCCTGATCGAGTATAACAAAGTCCCCTGCTCGAGTATAACAAAGGCCCCTGATCGAGTACAAAAATGGCCCCTCATCAAGTATAACAAAGTCCCCTGATCTAGTATAACAAAGGCCCCTCATCGAGTATAACAAAGGCCCTCATCGAGTATAACAATGTTCCCTGATCGAGTATAACAAAGCCGCCTAATCGAGTATAACAAAGTCCCCTGGTCGAGTACAACAAAGTCCTCTGTTCGAGTCTAACAAAATCCTCTTATCGAGTATAACAAATTCCCCTTATCGAGTATAACAAAGTCCCCTTATAGACTATAGCAAAGTCCGGTCATCGAGTATAACAAAGGCCCCTGGTCGAGTATAACAAAGTCCCCTGATCGAGTATAACAAAAGTCCTTTGATCGAGTATAACAAAGTCCCCTGGTCGAGTATAACAAAGTTTTCTAATCGAGTATAACAAAGGCCCCTGGTCGAGTATAACAAAGTCCTCTGATCGAGTATAACAAAATTCCCCTGATCGAGTATAACAAAGTCCCCAAATCCAGTATAACAAAGTCCCCTGTTCGAGTATAACATATCCCCTGACCGAGTATAACAAACTCCTCTGGTCGAGTATAACAAAGTCCCTTGATCGAGTATAACAAAGCCCCCTGGTCGAGTATAACAATGCCCCCTCATCGAGTATAACAAAGGCCCCTCATCGAGTATATCAAAGTCCCCAGAATGAGTATAACAAAGTCCCCTGATCGAGTATAAGAAAGTCCTCTGGTTGAGTATAACAAAGTCCCCTGATCGAGTATAAAAAAGTCCCCTGATCGCGTATAACAAAGTCCCCTGGTCAAGTATAGGAAAGTCTCCTGATCGAGTACAACAAAGGCCCCTCATCGAATATAACAAAGTCCATTGGTCAAGTATAAAAAAGACCCCTTGTCGAGTATAACAAAGTCCTTGATCGAGTATAACAAAGTCCCCTGATCGAGTATAACAAAGCCCCCTGGACGAGTATAACAAAGTCCCCTGTTCGAGTATAACAAAGTCCCTGATCGAGTATAACAAAGTCCCCAGGTCCAATATAACAAAGACCCTGATCGAGTATAACATATCCCCTCATCGAGTATAACAACGTCTCCTGGCGCAGTATAACAAAGTCCCCAGATCGAGCATAACAAAGTCCCCTGATCGATTATAACAAAGTCCCCTGGTCGAGTATAACAAAGGGCCCTTATAGAGTAAGACAAAGTCCCTTGATCGAGTATAAGAAAGTTCCCTAGTCCTAGTATAACAAAGCCCACTGGACGAGTATAACAAAGACCCCTGCACCGAGAATAACAAAGTCCCCTGTTCTATAATAACAAAGGCCCCTGATCGAGTATAAGAAAGGCCCCTCATCGAGTATAACAAAGTCACCTGATCGAGTATAACTAAGCCGCCTAATCGAGTATAACAAAGTCCCCTGGTCGAGTATAACAAAGTCCCCTGTTCGAGTCTAACAAATTCCCCTTATCGATTATAACAAATTCCCCTTATCGAGTATTACAAAGACCCCTTATCGAGTATAACAAACTCCGGTGATCGAGTATAACAAAGGCCCCTGGTCGAGTATAACAAAGTCCCCTCATCGAGTATAACAAAAGTCCCCTGATCGAGTATAACAAAGTCCCCTGATCGAGTATAAAAAAGTCCCCTGGCCCAGTAAAACAAAGTCCCCATATCGAGCATAACAAAGTCCCCTGATCGATTATAACAATATCCCCTGGTCGAATATAGCAAAGGCCCAGATCGAGAAAGACAAAGTCCCCTGATCGAGTATAACAAAGTCCCCTGATCGAGTATAACAAAGACCCCTGGACGAGTATAACAAAGTCCCCTGATCGAGTATAACATATCCCCTGATCGAGTATAACAAAGTCTCCTGGCCCAGTATAACAAAGTCCCCAGATCGAGCATAACAAAGTCCCCTGATCGATTATAACAAAGTCCCTGACCGAGTATAACAAAGTCCCCTGATACTAGTATAACAAAGTCCCCTGATCGAGTATAAAAAAGTCCCCTGGCCCAGTATAACAAAGTCCTCATATCGAGCATAACAAAGTCCCCTGATGATTATAACAAAGTCCCCTGGTCGATTATAGGAAAGGGCCCTGATCGAGTAAGACAAAGTCCCCTGATCGAGTATAACAAATTCCTCTTATCGAGTATAACAAAGTCCCCTTATCGAGTATAACAAAGTCCCCTGATCGAGTATAACAAAGGACCCTGGTCGAGTATAACAAAGTCCCCTGATCGAGTATAACAAAAGTCCCCTGATCGAGTATATCAAAGGCCCCTGGACGAGTATAACAAAGTCCCCTGATCGAGTATAACAAAAGTCCCTTGATCGAGTATAACAAAGTCCCCTGGTAGAGTATAGCAAAGTTTTCTTATCGAGTATAACAAAGGCCCCTGGGCGAGTATAACAAAGTCTTCTCATCGAGTACAACAAAATTTCCCTTATCGAGTATAACAAAGTCCCCTAATCAAGCATAGCAAAATCCCCTCATCGAGTATAACATATCCCCTGATCGAGAATAAAAAAGTCCTCTGGTCGAGTATAACAAAGTCCCCTCATCGAGTATAACAAAGTCCCCTGGTCGAGTATAACAAGGTCCCCTGATCGAGGATAACAAAAGCCCCTCATCGAGTATAACTAAGTCCCCTGATTGAGTATAACAAAGTCCCCTGTTCGAGTATAACAAAGTCCTCTGGTTGAGTATAACAAAGTCCCCTGATCGAGTATAACATATCCCCAGATCGAGTATAACATATCCCCTGATCAATTATAACAAAGTCCTCTGGTCGAGTATAAAAAAGTCCCCTGATCGCGATTAACAAAGTCCCCTCATCGAGTATAACAAAGTCCCCTGGTCGAGTATAACAAAGCCCCCTTATCGAGTATAACAAAGGACCCTAATGGAGTATAACAAAGTCCACTGATCGAGTATAACATATCCCCTGATCAAGTATAACAAAGTCCTCTGGTCGAGTATAAAAAAGTCCCCTGATCGCGATTAACAAAGTCCCCTCATCGTGTATAACAAAGTCCCCTGATCGAGTATACCAAAGGCCCCTGATCGAGTCCAAAAAAGGCCCCTAATCGACTATAACAAAGTCCCCTGATCTAGTATAACAAAGGCCCCAGATCGAGAATAACAAAGGCCCCTCATCGAGCATAACAAAGTCCCCTGATCGAGTATAACAAAGCCGCCTAATCGAGTATAACAAAGTCCCCTGGTCGAGTATAAAAAAGTTCCCTTATCGAGATAACAAATTCCCCTTATCGAGTATAACAAAGTCACCTGATCGAGTATAACAAAGTACCTTGATCGAGTATAACAAAGCCCCCTTGACGAGTATAACAAAGCCCCCTTGACGAGTATAACAAAGTCCCCTGATCGAGTATAACATATCCCCTGATCGAGTATAACAAAGCCTCCTGGCCCAGTATAACAAAGTCCCCACATCGAGCATAACAAAGTCCCCTGATCGATTATAACAAAGTCCCTGACCGAGTATAACAAAGTCCCCTGGTCGAGTATAACAAAGTCCCCTGATACTAGTATAACAAAGTCCCCTGATCGAGTATAAAAAAGTCCCCTGGTCGAGTATAGCAAAGGGCCCTGATCGAGTAAGACAAAGTCCCCTGATCGAATATAACAAATTCCTCTTATCGAGTATAACAAAGTCCCTTATCAAGTATAACAAAGTCCCCTGATCGAGTATAACAAAAGTCCCTTGATCGAGTATAACAAAGTCCCCTGATACTAGTATAACAAAGTCCCCTGATCGAGTATAAAAAAGTCCCCTGGTCGAGTATAGCAAAGGGCCCTGATCGAGTAAGACAAAGTCCCCTCATTGAGTATAACAAAGTCCATTGATCAAGTATAAAAAAGTCCCCTGGTCGAGTATAACAAAAGTCCCTTGATCGAGTATAACAAAGTCCCCTGGTCGAGTATAGCAAAGTTTTCTTATCGAGTATAACAAAGGCACCTGGTTGAGTATAACAAAGTCCTCTGATCGAGTATAACAACATTTCCCTGATCGAGTATAACAAAGTCCCCTAATCAAGCATAGCAAAAACCCCTCATCGAGTATAACATATCCCCTGATCGAGTATAAAAAAGTCCTCTGGTCGAGTATAACAAAGTCCCCTGATCGAGTATAACAAAGTCCCCTGGTCGAGTATAACAAATTCCCCTGATCGAGGATAACAAAAGCCCCTCATCAAGTATAGCAAAGCCCCCTGATTGAGTATAACAAAGTCCCCTGATCGAGGATAACAAAAGCCCCTCATCGAGTATAACTAAGTCCCCTGATTGAGTATAACAAACTCCCCTGTTCGAGTATAACAAAGTCCTCTGGTTGAGTATAACAAAGTCCCCTGATCGAGAATAACATATCCCCTGATCGAGTATAACAAAATTCCCCTGATCGAGTATGACAAAGTCCCATGATTAATTTAAAATTAGTCCCCTGGTTGGGTATAACAAAGTCCCTAATCGAGTATAACAAAGTCCCCTGGTCGAGTATAACAAAGCCCCCTCATCGAGTATAAAAAAGGCCCCTAATGGAGTATAAAAAAGTCCCCTGGTCGAGTATAACAAAGTCCTTTGATCGGGTATAATAAAGTCCTCTGGTCGAGTATAAAAAAGTCCCTTGATCGAGTATAACAAAGTCCCCTTCTCAAGTATAACTAAGTCCCCAGATCGAGTATAACAAAGGCCTCTCATCTAGTATAACAAAGTCCATTGGTCAAGAATAAAAATGTCCCCTGGTCGAGTATAACAAAGTCTCCTCATCGAGTATAACAAAGCCCCCTGCTCGAGTATGAGAAAGTCCCCTGATCGGGTATAACAAAGTCCCCTGATCGAGTATAACAAACGCCCCTGATGGAGTCCAAAAAAGGCCCCTAATCGAGTATAACAAAGTCCCCTGATCTAGTATAACAAAGGCCCCAGATCGAGTTTAACAAAGGCCCCTCATCGAGCATAACAAAGTCCCCTGGTCGAGTATACAAAAGTCCCCTTATCGAGATAACAAATTCCGTTTATCGAGTATAACAAAGTCCCCTGATCGAGTATAACAAAGTCCCCTGATCGAGTATAACAAAGCCCCCTGGACGAGTATAACAAAGTCCCTTGATCGAGTATAACAAAGTCCACTGATTGAGTATGACAAAGTCCCCTGGTCCAGTATAACAAAGTCCCCTGATCGAGTATAACATATACCCTATTCGAGTATAACAAAGTCTCCTGGCCCAGTATAACAAAGTCCTCAGATCCAGCATAACAAAGTCCCCTGATCGATTATAACAAAGTCCCTGACCGAGTATAACAAAGTCCCCTGGTCGAGTATAACAAAGTCCCCTGATACTAGTATAACAAAGTCCCCTGATCGAGTATAAAAAAGTCCCCTGGTCGAGTATAGCAAAGGGCCCTGATCGAGTAAGACAAAGTCCACTGATCGAATATAACAAATTCCTCATATCGAGTATAACAAAGTCCCCTTATCAAGTATAACAAAGTCCCCTGAACGAGTATAACAAAGGACCCTGGTCGAGCATAACAAAGTCCCCTGATCGAGTATAACAAAAGTCCCCTGATCGAGTATAACAAAGGCCCCTGGACGAGTATAACAAAGTCCCCTGATCGAGTATAACAAAAGTCCCTTGATCGAGTATAACAAAGTCCCCTGGTCAAGTATCGCAAAGTTTTCTTATCGAGTATAGCAAAGGCCCCTGGTTGAGTATAACAAAGTCCTCTGATCGAGTATAACAAAATTTCCCTGATCGAGTATAACAAAGTCCCCTAATCAAGCATAGCAAAAACCCCTGATCGAGTATAACATATCCCCTGATCGAGTATAAAAAAGTCCTCTGGTCGAGTATAACAAAGTCCCCTGATCGAGTATAACAAAGTCCCCTGGTCGAGTATAACAAATTCCCCTGATCGAGGATAACAAAAGCCCCTCATCGAGTATAACAAAGTCCCCTAATTGAGTATAACAAATTCCCCTGATTGGGTATAACAAAGTCCCCTGTTCGAGTATAACATATCCCCTGATCGAGTATAACAAAATTCCCCTGATGGAGTATGACAAATTCCCCTGATTAATTTTAAAAAAGTCCCCTGGTTGAGTATAACAAAGTCCCTGATCGAGTATAACAAAGTCCCCTGGTCGAGTATAACAAAGCCCCCTCATCGAGTATAACAAAGGCCCCTAATCGAGTATAACAAACTCCACTGGTCGAGTATAAAACAGTCCCCTGATCGCGATTAACAAAGTCCCCTGATCGAGTATAACAAAGTCCTCTTACCGAGTATAACAAAGTCCGGCGATCGAGTATAACAAGGCCCCTGGTCGAGTATAACAAAGTCCCCATCGAGTATAACAAAAGTCCCTTGATCGAGTATAACAAAGTCCCCTGGTCGAGTATAGCAAAGTTTTCTTATCGAGTATAACAAAGGCCCCTGGTTGAGTATAACAAAGTCCTCTGATCGAGTATAACAAAATTTCCCTGATCGAGTATAACAAAGTCCCCTAATCAAGCATAGCAAAAACCCCTCATCGAGTATAACATATCCCCTGATCGAGTATAAAAAAGTCCTCTGGTAGAGTATAACAAAGTCCCCTGATCGAGTATAACAAAGTCCCCTGGTCGAGTATAACAAATTCCCCTGATCGAGGATAACAAAAGCCCCTCATCGAGTATAACAAAGTCCCCTGATTGAGTATAACAAAGTCCCATGATTGAGTATAACAAAGTCCCCTGTTCGAGTATAACAAAGTCCTCTGGTTGAGTATAACAAAGTCCCCTGATCGAGTATAACATATCCCCTGATCGAGTATAACAAAATTCCCCTGATGGAGTATGACAAAGTCCCCTGATTAATTTTAAAAAAGTCCCCTGGTTGAGTATAACAAAGTCCCTGATCGAGTATAACAAAGTCCCCTGGTCGAGTATAACAAAGCCCCCTCATCGAGTATAACAAAGGCCCCTAATAGAGTATAACAAAGTCCACTGGTCGAGTATAAAACAGTCCCCTGATCGCGATTAACAAAGTCCCCTGATCGAGTGTAACAAAGTCCCCTTACCGAGAATAACAAAGTCCGGCGATCGAGTATAACAAAGGCCCCTGGTCGAGTATAACAAAGTCCCCTGATCGAGTATAACACAAGTCCCTTGATCGAGCATAACAAAGTCCCTGGTCAAGTATAACAAAGTTTTCTAATCGAGTATAACAAAGTCCCCTGGTCGAGTATAACAAAGTCCCCTGATACTAGTATAACAAAGTCCCCTGATCGAGTATAAAAAAGTCCCCTGGTCGAGTATAGCAAAGGGCCCTGATCGAGTAAGACAAAGTCCCCTGATCGAATATAACAAATTCCTCATATCGAGTATAACAAAGTCCCCTTATCAAGTATAACAAAGTCCCCTGAACGAGTATAATAAAGGACCCTGGTCGAGCATAACAAAGTCCCCTGATCGAGTATAACAAAAGTCCCCTGATCGAGTATAACAAAGGCCCCTGGACGAGTATAACAAAGTCCCCTGGTCGAGTATAACAAAGCCCCCTTATCGAGTATAACAAAGGCCCCTAATGGAGTATAACAAAGTCCATTGATCGAGTATAACATATCCCCTGATCAAGTATAACAAAGTCCTCTGGTCGAGTATAAAAAAGTCCCCTGATCGCGATTAACAAAGTCCCCTCATCGAGTATAACAAAGTCCCCTGATCGAGTATACCAAAGGCCCCTCATTGAGTATAACAAAGTCGATTGATCAAGTATAAAAAAGTCCCCTGGTCAAGTATAACAAAGTCCTCTGATAGGGTATAACAAAGTCCTCTGATCGAGTATAACAAAGGCCCCTGATCGAGTCCAAAAAAGGCCCCTAATCGAGTATGACAAAGTCCCCTGGTCCAGTATAACAAAGTCCCCTGATCGAGTATAACATATCCCCTGATCGAGTATAACAAAGCCTCCTGGCCCAGTATAACAAAGTCCCCAGATCGAGCATAACAAAGTCCCCTGATCGATTATAAGAAAGTCCCTGACCGAGTATAACAAAGTCCCCTGGTCGAGTATAACAAAGTCCCCTGATACTAGTATAACAAAGTCCCCTGATCGAGTATAAAAAAGTCCCCTGGTCGAGTATAGCAAAGGGCCCTGATCGAGTAAGACAAAGTCCCCTGATCGAATATAACAAATTCCTCTTATCGAGTATAACAAAGTCCCCTTATCAAGAATAACAAAGTCCCCTGATCGAGTATAACAAAGGAACCTGGTCGAGTATAACAAAGTCCCCTGATCGAGTATAACAAAAGTCCCCTGATCGAGTATAACAAAGGCCCCTGGACGAGTATAACAAAGTCCCCTGATCGAGTATAACAAAAGTCCCTTGATCGAGTATAACAAAGTCCCCTGGTCGATTATAGCAAAGTTTTCTTATCGCGTATAACAAAGGCACCTGGTTGAGTATAACAAAGTCCTCTGATCGAGTATAACAAAATTTCCCTGATCGAGTATAACAAAGTCCCCTAATCAAGCATAGCAAAAACCCCTCATCGAGTATAACATATCCCCTGATCGAGTATAAAAAAGTCCTCTGGTCGAGTATAACAAAGTCCCTGATCGAGTATAACAAAGTCCCCTGGTCGAGTATAACAAATTCCCCTGATCGAGGATAACAAAAGCCCCTCATCGAGTATAACAAAGTCCCCTGATTGAGTATAACAAAGTCCCCTGATCGAGGATAACAAAAGCCCCTCATCGAGTATAACTAAGTCCCCTGATTGAGTATAACAAACTCCCCTGTTCGAGTATAACAAAGTCCTCTGGTTGAGTATAACAAAGTCCCCTGATCGAGTATAACATATCCCCTGATCGAGTATAACAAAATTCCCCTGATCGAGTATGACAAAGTCCCATGATTAATTTAAAATTAGTCCCCTGGTTGAGAATAACAAAGTCCCTAATCGAGTATAACAAAGTCCCCTTGTCGAGTAAAACAAAGCCCCCTCATCGAGTATAACAAAGGCCCCTAATGGAGTATAAAAAAGTCCCCTGGTCGAGTATAACAAATTCCTCTGATCGGGTATAATAAAGTCCTCTGGTCGAGTATAAAAAAGTCCCCTGATCGAGTATAACAAAGTCCCCTTCTCGAGTATAACTAAGTCCCCAGATCGAGTATAACAAAGGCCTCTCATCTAGTATAACAAAGTCCATTGGTCAAGAATAAAAATGTCCCCTGGTCGAGTATAACAATGTCTCCTCATCGAGTATAACAAAGCCCCCTGCTCGAGTATGAGAAAGTCCCCTGATCGGGTATAACAAAGTCCCCTGATCGAGTATAACAAACGCCCCTGATCGAGTCCAAAAAAGGCCCCTAATCGAGTATAACAAAGTCCCCTGATCTAGTATAACAAAGGCCCCAGATCGAGTTTAACAAAGGCCCCTCATCGAGCATAACAAAGTCCCCTGGTCGAGTATAAAAAAGTCCCCTTATCGAGATAACAAATTCCGTTTATCGAGTATAACAAAGTCCCCTGATCGAGTATAACAAAGTCCCCTAATCGGGTATAACAAAGCCCCCTGGACGAGTATAACAAAGTCCCCTGATCGAGTATAACAAAGTCCCCTGATCGAGTATGACAAAGTCCCCTGGTCCAGTATAACAAAGTCCCCTGATCGAGTATAACATATACCCTATTCGAGTATAACAAAGTCTCCTGGCCCAGTATAACAAAGTCCTCAGATCGAGCATAACAAAGTCCCCTGATCGATTATAACAAAGTCCCTGACCGAGTATAACAAAGTCCCCTGGTCGAGTATAACAAAGTCCCCTGATACTAGTATAACAAAGTCCCCTGATCGAGTATAAAAAAGTCCCCTGGTCGAGTATAGCAAAGGGCCCTGATCGAGTAAGACAAAGTCCCCTGATCGAATATAACAAATTCCTCATATCGAGTATAACAAAGTCCCCTTATCAAGTATAACAAAGTCCCCTGAACGAGTATAACAAAGAACCCTGGTCGAGCATAACAAAGTCCCCTGATCGAGTATAACAAAAGTCCCCTGATCGAGTATAACAAAGGCCCCTGGACGAGTATAACAAAGTCCCCTGATCGAGTATAACAAAAGTCCCTTGATCGAGTATAACAAAGTCCCCTGGTCGAGTATAGCAAAGTTTTCTTATCGAGTATAACAAAGGCCCCTGGTTGAGTATAACAAAGTCCTCTGATCGAGTATAACAAAATTTCTCTGATCGAGTATAACAAAGTCCCCTAATCAAGCATAGCAAAAACCCCTCATCGAGTATAACATATCCCCTGATGGAGTATAAAAAAGTCCTCTGGTCGAGTATAACAAAGTCCCCTAATCGAGTATAACAAAGTCCCCTCGTCGAGTATAACAAATTCCCCTGATCGAGGATAACAAAAGCCCCTCATCGAGTATAACAAAGTCCCCTGATTGAGTATAACAAAGACCCCTGATTGAGTATAACAAAGTCCCCTGTTCGAGTATAACAAAGTCCTCTGGTTGAGTATAACAAAGTCCCCTGATCGAGTATAACATATCCCCTGATCGAGAATAACAAAATTCCCCTGATGGAGTATGACAAAGTCCCCTGATTAATTTTAAAAAAGTCCCCTGGTTGAGTATAACAAATTCCCTGATCGAGTATAACAAAGTCCCCTGGTCGAGTATAACAAAGCCCCCTCATCGAGTATAACAAAGGCCCCTAATCGAGTATAACAAAGTCCACTGGTCGAGTATAAAACAGTCCCCTGATCGCGATTAACAAAGTACCCTGATCGAGTATAACAAAGTCCCCTTATCGAGTATAACAAAGTCCGGCGATCGAGTATAACAAAGGCCCCTGGTCGAGTATAACAAAGTCCCCTGATCGAGTATAACACAAGTCCCTTGATCGAGCATAACAAAGTCCCTGGTCAAGTATAACAAAGTTTTCTAATCGAGTATAACAAAGGCCCCTGGTCGAGTATAAAAAAGTCCTCTGATCGAGTATAACAAAATTCCCCTGATCGAGTATAACAAAGTTACCTAATCAAGTATAACAAACTCCCCTGATCGAGTATAACAAAGTCCCCTGGTCGAGTATAACAAAGTCCCCTGATCGAGTAAAACAAAGCCCCCTCATCGAGTATAACGAAGGCCCCTCATCGAGTATAACAAAGTCCCCTGATTGAGTATAACAAAGTTCACTGATCGAGTATAACAAAGTCCTCTGGTTGAGTATAACAAAGTCCTCCGATCGAGTATAAAAAAGTCCCCTGATCGCGTATAACAAAGTCCCCTGGTCGAGTATAAGAAATTCCCCTAATCGAGTATAACAAAGGCCCCTCATTGAGTATAACAAAGTCCAATGGTCAATTATAAAACAGTCCCCTGGTCGAGTATAACAAAGTCCCTAGATAGAGAATAAGAAAGGCCCCTCATCGAGTATAACAAAGTCCATTTGTCAAGTATATAAAAGTCCCTTTGTCGAGTATAACAAAGTCCCTGATCGAGTATAACAAAGTCCCCTGATCGAGTATAACAAAGCCCCCTGGACGAGTATAACAAAGTCCCCTGATCGAGTATAACAAAGTCCCCTGGTCCAATATAACAAAGACCCTGATCGAGTATAAAATATCCCCTGATCGAGTATAACAAAGTCTCCTGGCCCAGTATAACAAGGTCCCCTGATCGAGTATAACAAAGCCCCCTGGACCAGTATAACAAAGTCCCCGGAGCGAGTATAACAAAGTCCCCTGATCGAGTATAACAAAGTCCCCTGGTCGAGAATAACAAAGTCCCCTGATCTAAGTATAACAAAGCTCCCTGGACGAGTATAACAAAGTCCCCTGATCGAGTATAACAAAGTCCCCTGATCGAGTATAACAAAGTCCCCTGGTCCAGTATAACAAAGTCCCCTGATCGAGTATAACATATCCCCTGATCGAGTATAACAACGTCTACTGGCTCAGTATAACAAAGTCCCCAGATCGAGCATAACAAAGCCCCCTGATCGATTACAACAAAGTCCGCTGGTAGAGTATAACAAAGTTCACTGGTCGAGTATAACAAAGTCTCCTGGTCGAGTATAGCAAAGTCCCCTGATCGAGTATAACAAAGGCACCTCATCGAGTATAACAAAGTCCATTGGTCAAGTATAAAAAAGTCCCCTGGTCGAGTATAACAAAGAACCTAATTGAGCATAACAAAGTCCCCTTTGTCGAGTATAGCAAAGTCACCTGATCGAGTATAACAAAACCCCCTGCTCGAGTATAAGAAAGTCCCCTGATCGAGTATAACAAAGTCTCCTGATCGAGAATAACTAAGGCCCCTGATCGAGTCCAAAAACGCCCCTAATCGAGTATAACAAAGTCCCCTGATCGAGTATAACAAAGGCCTTTGATCGAGTATAACAAAGGCCCTTCATCGAGTATATCAAAGTCCACTGGTCCAGTATAACAAAGTCCCCTGATCGAGTATAACAAAGTCCCCTGATCGATTATAACAAAGTCCCTTGGCCCAGTATAACAAAGTCCCCTGACCGAGTATACCAAAGGCCTCTGGTCGAGTATAACAAAATCCCCTGATCCTAGTATAACAAAGCCCCCTGGACAAGTATAACAAAGTCTCCTGATCCTATTATAACAAAGCCCTTGGACGAGTATAACAAAGTCCCCAGATCGAGCATAACAAAGTCTCTGATCGATTATAACAAAGTCCCCTGACCGAGTATAACAAAGGCCTCTGGTCGAGCATAACAAAGTCCCCTGATCCTAGTATAACAATGCCCTTTGGACGAGTATAACAAATTCTCCTGATCCTAGTATAACAAAGCCCCCTGGACGAGTATAACAAAGTCCCCAGATCGAGTATAACACATCCGCTGATCGAGTATAACAAAGTGTAATGGCACAGTATAACAAAGTCCCTAGATCGGGCATAACAAAGTCCCCTGATCGATTATACCAAAGTCCCCTGACCGAGTATAACAAAGGCCTCTGGTCGAGTATAATAAAGTCCCCTGGTCGAGAATAACAAAGTCCCCTGATACTAGTATAACAAAGTCCTAGGGTCGAGTATAAAAAAGTCCCCTGATTGAGTATAACAAAGTCCCCTGCTCGAGTATAACAAAGTCCCCTGATCGAGTATAACAAAGGTCCCTCATCGAGCATAACAAAGTCCATTGGTCAAGTATAAAAAAGTCCCCTGGTCGAGTATAACAAAGTCCCCTGATCGAGTATAACAAAGTTCCCTGGTCGAGTATAGCAAAGTCCGATAATCAAGTTTAACAAAGTCCCTTGTTCGAGTATAACAAAGTCCGGTGATTGAGTATAAAAAAGGCCCCTGATCGATTATAACAAAGTCCCCTGATCGAGTATAACAAAGTCCCCTGATCAAGTATAACAAAGCCCCCTGGAAAGGTATAACAAAGTCCCCTGATCGAGTATAACAAAGTCTCCTGATCGAATATAACAAAGTCCCCTGGTCTAGTATAACAAAGTCCCCTAATCGAGTATAACACATCCCTTGATCGAGTATAACAAAGTCCCCTGATCGAGTATAACAAAGCCCCCTGGAAAGGTATAACAAGGTCCCCTGATCGAGTATAACAAAGTCTCCTGATCGAGTATAACAAAGTCCCCTGGTCCAGTATAACAAAGTCCCCAGATCGATCATAACAAAGTCCCCTGATCGATTTTAAGAAAGTCCCCTGAACGAGTATAACAAAGGCCTCTGGTCGAGTATAACAAAGTCCCCTGGTCAGAATAACAATGTCCCCTGATACTAGTATAAAAAAGTCCTCTGGTCGAGTATAAAAAAGTCCTTTGGTCGAGTATATCAATGTCCCCTGATCAAGTATAACAAAGTCCCCTGATCGAGTATAACAAAGCCCCCTGCTCGAGTATAAGAAAGTCCCCTGATCTAGTATAACAAACGCCCCTGATCGAGTATAACAAGAGCCCTTCATCGAGTATAGCAAAGTCCATTGATCAAATATAGGAAATTCCACTGATCGAGTATGATAAAGTCCCCTGATTAATTATAAAAAAGTCCCCTGGTCGAATATAACAAAGTCCTCTGGTTGAGTATAACAACGTCCTCTGAACGAGTATAACAAAGTCCCCTGGTCAAGTATAACACAGTCCCCTGATCGAGTATAACAAAAGCCCCTCATCGAGTATTGCAAAGTCCATTGGTCAAATATAGTAAAGTACACTGATCGAGTATGACAAAGTCCCCCGATTAATTATAAAAAAGTCCCCTGGTCGAGTATAACAAAGTCCCCTGGTTGAGTATAACAAAGTCCCCTGATCGAGTATAACATAGTCCTCTGGTCGAGTATAAAAAAGTCCCCTGATCGAGTATAACAAAGGCCCCTCATCGAGTATAACAAAGTTCCCTGACCGAGTATAACAAAGGCCTCTGGTCGAGCATAACAAAGTCCCCTGATCCTAGTATAACAAAGCCCCGTGAACAAATATAACAAAGTCTCCTAATCCTAGTATAACAAAGCCCCCTGGACGAGTATAACAAAGTCCCCAGATCGAGTATAACACATCCGCTGATCGAGTATAACAAAGTGTAATGGCACAGTATAACAAAGTCCCTAGATCGAGCATAACAAAGTCCCCTGATCGATTATAACAAAGTCCCCTGACCGAGTATAACAAAGGCCTCTGGTCGAGTATAACAAAGTCCCCTGGTCGAGAATAACAAAGTCCCCTGATACTAGTATAACAAAGTCCTAGGGTCGAGTATAAAAAAGTCCCCTGATTGAGTATAACAAAGTCCCCTGCTCGAGTATAACAAAGTCCCCTGATCGAGTATAACAAAGGTCCCTCATCGAGCATAACAAAGTCCATTGCTAAAGTATAAAAAAGTCCCCTGGTCGAGTATAACAAAGTCCCCTGATCGAGTATAACAAAGTTCCCTGGTCGAGTATAGCAAAGTCCGATAATCAAGTTTAACAAAGTCCCTTAATCGAGTATAACAAAGTCCGGTGATTGAGTATAACAAAGGCCCCTGGTCGAGTATAACAAAGTCTCCTGATCGAGTGTAACAAAAGTCCACTGATCGAGTATATCAAAGTTCCCTAATCGAGTATAAAAAAGTCCCCTGGTCCAGTATAACAAAGTCCGCTGATTGAGTATAAAAAATTCCCCTGGCCCAAAATAACAAAGTCCCCATATCGAGCATAACAAAGTCCCCTGATCGATTATAACAAAGTCCCTTGGTCGAGTATAGCAAAGGGCACTGATCGAGTAAGTCAAAGTCCCCTGATCGAGTATAACAAAGTCCCCTGATCGAGTATAACAAAGCCCCCGGGAAAGGTATAACAAAGTCCCCTGATCGAGTATAACAAAGTCTCCTGATCGAATATAACAAAGTCCCCTGGTCTAGTATAACAAAGTCCCCTAATCGAGTATAACACATCCCCTGATCGAGTATAACAAAGTCCCCTGATCGAGTATAACAAAGCCCCCTGGAAAGGTATAACAAAGTCCCCTAATCGAGTATAACAAAGTCTCCTGATCGAGTATAACAAAGTCCCCTGGTCCAGTATAACAAAGTCCCCAGATCGAGCATAACAAAGTCCCCTGATCGATTTTAACAAAGTCCCCTGAACGAGTATAACAAAGGCCTCTGGTCGAGTATAACAAAGTCCGCTGGTCGAGAATAACAATGTCCCCTGATACTAGTATAAAAAAGTCCTCTGGTCGAGTATAAAATAGTCCCCTGGTCGAGTATATCAATGTCCCCTGATCAAGTATAACAAAGTCCCCTGATCGAGTATAACAAAGCCCCCTGCTCGAGTATAAGAAAGTCCCCTGATCGAGCATAACAAAGTCCCCTGATCTAGTATAACAAACGACCCTGATCGAGTATAACAAGAGCCCTTCATCGAGTATAGCAAAGTCCATTGGTCAAATATAGGAAATTCCACTGATCGAGTATGACAAAGTCCCCTGATTAATTATAAAAAAGTCCCCTGGTCGAGTATAACAAAGTTTCCTGATCGAGTATAACAAAGTTCCCTGGTCGAGTATAACAAAGCGCCTTCATCGAGTATAACAAAGGCCCCTAATCGAGTATAACAAAGTCCCCTTTTTGAGTATAACAAAGTCCCATGATCGAGTATACCAAAGTTCTCTGGTTGAGTATAACAAAGTCCCCTGATCGAGTATAACATATCCCCTGATAGAGTATAACAAAGTCCATTGGTCAAATATACAAAAGACCCCTGATCGAGTATAACAAACTCCCCTTCTCGAGTATAACAAAGTCCCCTGATCGAGTATAACAAAGCCCCCTGGAAAGGTATAACAAAGTCCCCTGATCGAGTATAACAAAGTCTCCTGATCGAATATAACAAAGTCCCCTGGTCTAGTATAACAAAGTCCCCTAATCGAGTATAACACATCCCCTGATCGAGTATAACAAAGTCCCCTGATCGAGTATAACAAAGCCCCCTGGAAAGGTATAACAAAGTCCCCTAATCGAGTATAACAAAGTCTCCTGATCGAGTATAACAAAGTCCCCTGGTCCAGTATAACAAAGTCCCCAGATCGAGCATAACAAAGTCCCCTGATCGATTTTAACAAAGTCCCGTGAACGAGTATAACAAAGGCCTCTGGTCGAGTATAACAAAGTCCCCTGGTCGAGAATAACAATGTCCCCTGATACTAGTATAAAAAAGTCCTCTGGTCGAGTATAAAAAAGTCCCCTGGTCGAGTATATCAATGTCCCCTGATCAAGTATAACAAAGTCCCCTGATCGAGTATAACAAAGCCCCCTGCTCGAGTATAAGAAAGTCCCCTGATCGAGCATAACAAAGTCCCCTGATCTAGTATAACAAACGACCCTGATCGAGTATAACAAGAGCCCTTCATCAAGTATAGCAAAGTCCATTGGTCAAATATAGGAAATTCCACTGATCGAGTATGACAAAGTCCCCTGATTAATTATAAAAAAGTCCCCTGGTCGAGTATAACAAAGTTTCCTGATCGAGTATAACAAAGTTCCCTGGTCGAGTATAACAAACCGCCTTCATCGAGTATAACAAAGGCCCCTAATCGAGTATAACAAAGTCCCCTTTTTGAGTATAACAAAGTCCCATGATCGAGTATACCAAAGTCCTCTGGTTGAGTATAACAAAGTCCCCTGATCGAGTATAACATATCCCCTGATAGAGTATAACAAAGTTCTCTGGTCGAGTATAAAAAAGTTCCCTGATCGCGTATAACAAAGTCCTCTGGTCGAGTATGACAAAGTCCCCTGATTAATTATAAAAAAGTCCCCTGGTCGAGTATAACAAAGTTTCCTGATCGAGTATAACAAAGTTCCCTGGTCGAGTATAACAAACCGCCTTCATCGAGTATAACAAAGGCCCCTAATCGAGTATAACAAAGTCCCCTGGTCGAGTATAACACAGTCCCCTGATCGAGTATAACAAAAACCCCTCATCGAGTATTGCAAATTCCATTGGTCAAATAGAGTAAAGTACACTGATCGAGTATGACAAAGTCCCCTGATTAATTATAAAAAAGTCCCCTGGTCGAGTATAACAAAGTCCCCTGGTTGAGTATAACAAAGTCCCCTGATCGAGTATAACATATCTCCTGATCGAGTATAACAAAGTCCTCTGGTCGAGTATAAAAAAGTCCCCTGATCGAGTATAACAAAGGCCCCTCATCGAGTATAACAAAGTTCCCTGACCGAGTATAACAAAGGCCTCTGGTCGAGCATAACAAAGTCCCCTGATCCTAGTATAACAAAGCCCCTTGGACAAGTATAACAAAGTCTCCTAATCCTAGTATAACAAAGCCCCCTGGACGAGTATAACAAAGTCCCCAGATCGAGTATAACACATCCGCTGATCGAGTATAACAAAGAGTAATGGCACAGTATAACAAAGTCCCTAGATCGAGCATAACAAAGTCCCCTGACCAAGTATAACAAAGGCCTCTGGTCGAGTATAACAAAGTCCCCTGGTCGAGAATAACAAAGTCCCCAGATACTAGTATAACAAAGTCCTAGGGTCGAGTATAACAACGAACCCTGATCGAGTATAACAAAACCTCCTCATCGAGAATAACAAAGTCCCCTGATCGAGTATAACAAAGTTCTCTTATCGAGTATACCAAAGTCCGGTGATTGAGTATAACAAAGGCCCATGGTCGAGTATAACAAAGTCTCCTGATCGAGTATAACAAAAGTCCCCTGATCGAGTATAACAAAGTCCCCTAATCGAGTATAAAAAAGTCCCCTGGTCCAGTATAACAAAGTCCGCTGATCGAGTATAACATATCCCCTGATCGAGTATAACAAAGTCCTCTGAACGAGTATAACAAAGTCCCCTGATTGAGTATAACAAAGTCCCCAGCTCGAGTATAACAAAATCCCCTGATCGAGTATAACAAAGTCCCCTGATCGAGTATAACAAAGCCCCTTGGACGAGTTTAACAAAGTCCCCTGATCGAGTATAACAAAGTCCCCTGATCGAGTATAACAAAGTCTCATGGCCCAGTATAACAAGGTCCCCAGATCGAGCATAACAAAGTACCCTGATCGATTATAACAAAGTCCCCTGACCGAGTATAACAAAGGCATCCGGTCAGGTATAACAAAGTCCCCTGGTCGAGTATAGCAAAGTCCGATAATCAAGTATAACAAAGTCCCCTGGCCCAGTATAACAAAGTCCCCTGATCGAGCATAACAAAGTCCCCTGATCAAGTATAACAAAGTCCCCTGATCGAGTATAACATATCCCCTGATCGAGTATAACAAAGTCCTCTGAACGAGTATAACAAAGTCCCCTGATTGAGTATAACAAAGTCCCCTGCTCAAGTATAACAAAGTCCCCTGATCGAGAGGAGTATAACAAAGTCCCTGATCCAAAAGTATAACAAAAGCCCCTGGCAAGTCCCTGATTAAAGTATAACAAAGCCCTCATCGAATATAACAAAGGCCCTCATCAAGAGTATATCAAAGTCCCCCAGATTGAGTATAACAAAGTCCCTGATCGAGTATAACAAAGTCCTCTGGTTGAGTATAACAAAGTCCCTGATCGAGTATAAAAGTCCCTGATCGCGTATAAAAAAGTCCCCTGCTCGAGTATAACAAAGTCCCCAGATCGAGTATAACAAAGGCCCCTCATCGAATATAACAAAGTCCATTGGTAAAGTATAAAAAAGTCACCTTGTCGAGTATAACAAAGTCATTGATCGAGAATAACAAAGTCCCCTGATCGAGTATAACAAAGCCCCCTGGACGAGTATAACAAAGTCCCCTGATCGAGGATAACAAAGTCCCTGATCGAGTATAACAAAGTCCCCTGGTCCAATATAACAAAGACCCTGATCGAGCATAACATATCCCCTCATCGAGTATAACAACGTCTCCTGGCGCAGTATAACAAAGTCCCCAGATCGAGCATAACAAAGTCCCCTGATCGATTATAACAAAGTCCCCAGGTCGAGTATAACAAAGGGCCCTTATAGAGTAAGACAAAGTCCATTGATCGAGTATAAGAAAGTTCCCTAGTCCTAGTATAACAAAGCCCACTGGACGAGTATAACAAAGACCCCTGAACCGAGAATAACAAAGTCCCCTGATCTAGTATAACAAAGGCCCCTCATCGAGTATAAGAAAGGCCCCTCATCGAGTATAACAAAGTCACCTGATCGAGTATAACTAAGCCGCCTAATCGAGCATAACAAAGTCCCCTGGTCGAGTATAACAAAGTCCCCTATTCGAGTCTAACAAATTCCCCTTATCGATTATAACAAATTCCCCTTATCGAGTATTACAAAGACCCCTTATCGATTATAACAAACTCCGGTGATCGAGAATAACAAAGGCCCCTGGTCGAGTATAACAAAGTCCCCTGATCGAGTATAACAAAAGTCCCCTGATCGAGTATAAAAAAGTCCCCTGGCCCAGTAAAACAAAGTCCCCATATCGAGCATAACAAAGTCCCCTGATCGATTATAACAATATCCCCTGGTCGAATATAGCAAAGGGCCCAGATCGAGAAAGACAAAGTCCCCTGATCGAGTATAACAAAGTCCCCTGATCGAGTATAACAAAGTCCCCCGATCGAGTATAACAAAGTCCCCTGGTCCAGTATAACAAAGTCCCCTGATCGAGTATAACATATCCCCTGATCGAGTATAACAAAGTCTCCTGGCCCAGTATAACAAAGTCCCCAGATCGAGCATAACAAAGTCCCCTGATCGATTATAATAAAATCCCCTGGTCGATTATAGAAAAGGGCCCTGATCGAGTAAGACAAAGTCCCCTGATCGAGTATAACAAATTCCTCTTATCGAGTATAACAAAGTCCCCTTATCGAGTATAACAAAGTCCCCTGATCGAGTATAACAAAGGACCCTGGTCGAGTATAACAAAGTCCCCTGATCGAGTATAACAAAAGTCCCTTGATCGAGTATAACAAAGTCCCCTGGTAGAGTATAGCAAAGTTTTCTTATCGAGTATAACAAAGGCCCCTGGTCGAGTATAACAAAGTCCTCTCATCGAGTATAACAAAATTTCCCTTATCGAGTATAACAAAGTCCCCTCATCGAGTATAACAAAGTCCCCTGGTCGAGTATAACAAGGTCCCCTGATCGAGGATAACAAAAGCCCCTCATCGAATATAACTAAGTCCCCTGATTGAGTATAACAAAGTCCCCTGTTCGAGTATAACAAAGTCCTCTGGTTGAGTAAAACAAAGTCCCCTGATCGAGTATAACATATCCCCTGATCGAGTATAACATATCCCCTGATCAAGTATAACAAAGTCCTCTGGTCGAGTATAAAAAAGTCCCCTGATCGCGATTAACAAAGTCCCCTCATCGAGTATAACAAAGTCCCCTGATCGAGTATACCAAAGGCCCCTCATTGAGTATAACAAAGTCCATTGATCAAGTATAAAAAAGTCCTCTGGTCGAGTATAACAAAGTCCTCTGATCGGGTATAACAAAGTCCTCTGGTCGAGTATAAAAAAGTCCCCTGATCGAGTATAATAAAGTCCCCTTCTCGAGAATAACTAAGTCCTCAGATCGAGTATAACAAAGGCCTCTCATCTAGTATACCGAAGTCCATTGGTCAAGAATAAAAATGTCCAATGGTCGAGTATAACAAAGTCCCCTCATTGAGTATAACAAAGCCCCATGCTCGAGTATGAGAAAGTCCCCTGATCGGGTATAACAAAGTCCCCTGATCGAGTATAACAAAGGCCCCTGATCAAGTCCAAAAAAGGCCCCTAATCGAGTATAACAAAGTCCCCTGATCTAGTATAACAAAGGCCCCAGATCGAGAATAACAAAGGCCCCTCATCGAGCATAACAAAGTCCCCTGATCGAGTATAACAAAGCCGCCTAATCAAGTATAACAAAGTCCCCTGGTCGAGTATAAAAAAGTTCCCTTATCGAGATAACAAATTCCCCTTATCGAGTATAACAAAGTCCCCTGATGGAGTATAACAAATTCCCTTGATCGAGTATAACAAAGCCCCTTGGACGAGTATAACAAAGTCCCCTGATCGAGTATAACAAAGTCCCCTGATCGAGTATAACAAAGTCCCCTGGTCCAGTATAACAAAGACCCCTGATCGAGTATAACATACCCCCTGATCGGGTATAACAAAGTCTCCTGGCCCTGTATAACAAAGTCCCCAGATCGAGCATAACAAAGTCCCCTGATACTAGTATAACAAAGTCCCCTGATCGAGTATAAAAAAGTCCCCTGGTCGAGTATAGCAAAGGGCCCTGATCGAGTAAGACAAAGTCCCCTGATCGAATATAAAAAATTCCTCTTATCGAGTATAACAAAGTCCCCTTATCAAGAATAACAAAGTCCCCTGATCGAGTATAACAAAGGAACCTGGTCGAGTATAACAAAGTCCCCTGATCGAGTATAACAAACGTCCCCTGCTCGAGTATAAAAAAGGCCCCTGGACGAGTATAACAAAGTCCCCTGATCGAGTATAACAAAAGTCCCTTGATCGAGTATAACAAAGTCCCCTGGTCGAGTATAGCAAAGTTTTCTTATCGAGTATAACAAAGGCCCCTGGTTGAGTATAACAAAGTCCTCTGATCGAGTATAACAAAATTTCCCTGATCGAGTATAACAAAGTCCCCTAATCAAGCATAGCAAAAACCCCTCATCGAGTATAACATATCCCCTGATCGAGTATAAAAAAGTCCTCTGGTCGAGTACAACACAGTCCCCTGATCGAGTATAACAAAGTCCCCTGGTCGAGTATAACTAATTCCTCTGATCGAGGATAACAAAAGCCCCTCATCGAGTATAACAAAGTCCCCTGATTGAGTATAACAAAGTCCCCTGATCGAGGATAACAAAAGCCCCTCATCGAGTATAACTACGTCCCCTGATTGATTATAACAAAGTCCCCTGTTCGAGTATAACAAAGTCCTCTGGTTGAGTATAACAAAGTCCCCTGATCGAGTATAACATATCCCCTGATCGAGTATAACAAAATTCCCCTGATCGAGTATGACAAAGTCCCCTGATTAATTTAAAATTAGTCCCCTGGTTGAGTATAACAAAGTCCCTAATCGAGTACAACAAAGTCCCCTGGTCGAGTATAACAAAGCCCCCTCATCGAGTATAACAAAGGCCCCTAATGGAGTATAACAAAGTCCACTGATCGAGTATAACATATCCCCTGATCGAGTATAACAAAGTACTCTGGTCGAGTATAAAAAAGTTCCCTGATCGCGATTAACAAAGTCCCCTCATCGAGTATAACAAAGTCCCCTGATTGAGTATGCCAAAGGCCCCTCATTGAGTATAACAAAGTCCATTGATCAAGTATAAAAAAGTCCCCTGGTCGAGTATAACAAAGTCCTCTGATCGGGTATAATAAAGTCCTCTGGTCGAGTATAAAAAAGTCCCCTGATCGAGTATAACAAAGTCCCCTTCTCGAGTATAACTAAGTCCCCAGATCGAGTATAACACAGGCCTCTCATCTAGTATAACAAAGTCCATTGGTCAAGAATAAAAATGTCCCCTGGTCGAGTATAACAAAGTCCCCTCATCGAGTATAACAAAGCCCCCTGCTCGAGTATGAGAAAGTCCCCTGATCGGGAATAACAAAGGCCCCTGATCGAGTCCAAAAAAGGCCCCTAATCGAGTATAACAAAGTCCCCTGATCTAGTATAACAAAGGCCCCAGATCGAGTATAACAAGCATAACAAAGTCCCCAGAGCGAGTATAACAAAGCAGCCTAATCGAGTATAACAAAGTCCCCTGGTCGAGTATAAAAAAGTCCCCTTATCGAGATAACAAATTCCCCTTATCGAGTATAACAAAGTCCCCTGATCGAGTATAACAAAGCCCCTGATCGAGACTGGACGAGTATAACAAAGTCCCCTGATCGAGTATAACAAAGTCCACTGATCGATTTTAACAAAGTCCCTGACCGAGTATAACAAAGTCCCCTGGTCGAGTATAACAAAGTCCCCTGATACTAGTATAACAAAGTCCCCTGATCGAGTATAAAAAAGTTCCCTGGTCGATTATAGCAAAGGGCCCGGATCGAGTAAGACAAAGTCCCCTGATCGTATAACAAATTCCTCTTATTGAGTATAACAAAGTCCCCTTATCAAGTATATCAAAGTCCCCTGATCGAGTATAACAAAGGACCCTGGTCGAGCATAACAAAGTCCCCTGATCGAGTATAACAAAAGTCCCCTGATCGAGTATAACAAAGGCCCCTGGACGAGTATAACAAAGTCCCCTGATCGAGTATAACAAAAGTCCCTTGATCGAGTATAACAAAGTCCCCTGGTCGAGTATAGCAAAGTTTTCTTATCGAGTATAACAAAGGCCCCTGGTTGAGTATAACAAAGTCCTCTGATCGATTATAACAAAATTTCCCTGATCGAGTATAACAAAGTCCCCTAATCAAGCATAGCAAAAACCCCTCATGGAGTATAAGATATCCCCTGATCGAGTATAAAAAAGTCCTCTGGTCGAGTATAACAAAGTCCCCTGATCGAGTATAACAAAGTCCCCTTGTCGAGTAAAACAAATTCCCCTGATCGAGGATAACAAAAGCCCCTCATCGAGTATAACAAAGTCCCCTGTTCGAGTATAACAAAGTCCTCTGGTTGAGTATAACAAAGTCCCCTGATCGAGTATAACATATCCCCTGATCGAGTATAAAAAAATTCCCCTGATGGAGTATGACAAAGTCCCCTGATTAATTTTAAAAAAGTCCCCTGGTTGAGTATAACAAAGTCCCTGATCGAGTATAACAAAGTCCCCTGGTCGAGTATAACAAAGCCCCCTCATCGAGTATAACAAAGGCCCCTAATCGAGTATAACAAAGTCCACTGGTCGAGTTTAAAACAGTCCCCTGATCGCGATTAACAAAGTCCCCTGATCGAGTATAACAAAGTCCCCTTACCAAGTATAACAAAGTCCGGCGATCGAGTATAACAAAGGCCCCTGGTCGAGTATAACAAAGTCCCCTGATCGAGTATAACAGAAGTCCCTTGATCGAGCATAACAAAGTCCCTGGTCAAGTATAAAAAAGTCCTCTGATCGAGTATAACAAAATTCCCCTGATCGAGTATAACAAAGTTCCCTAAACAAGTATAACAAACTCCCCTGATCGAGTATAACAAAGTCCCCTGGTCGAGTATAACAAAGTCCTCTAATCGAGTATAACAAAGGCCCCTGGTCGAGTATAAAAAAGTCCTCTGATCGAGTATAACAAAATTCCCCTGATCGAGTATAACAAAGTTCCCTAAACAAGTATAACAAACTCCCCTGATCGAGTATAACAAAGTCCCCTGGTCGAGTATAACAAAGTCCCCTGATCGAGTAAAACAAAGCCCCCGCATCGAGTATAATGAAGGCCCCTCGTCGAGTATAACAAAGTCCCCTAATTGAGTAAAACAAAGTCCACCTGATCGAGTATAACAAAGTCCTCTGGTTGAGTATAACAAAGTCCCCTAATCGAGTATAAAAAAGTCCCCTGATCGCGTATAACAAAGTCCCCTGGTCGAGTATAAGAAATTCCCCTAATCGAGTATAACAAAGGCCCCTCATTGAGTATAACAAAGTCCATTGGTCAATTATAAAACAGTCCCCTGGTCGAGTATAACAAAGTCCCTAGATAGAGTATAAGAAAGGCCCCTCATCGAGTATAACAAAGTCCATTTGTCAAGTATATAAAAGTCCCTTTGTCGAGTATAACAAAGTCCCTGATCGAGTATAACAAAGTCCCCTGATCGAATATAACAAAGCCCTCTGGACGAGTATAACAAAGTCCCCTGATCGAGTATAACAAAGTCCCCTGGTCCAATATAACAAAGGCCCTGATCGAGTATAATACATCCCCTGATCGAGTATAACAAAGTCTCCTGGCCCAGTATAACAAGGTCCCCTGATCGAGTATAACAAAGCCCCCTGGACCAGTATAACAAAGTCCCCGGAGCGAGTATAACAAAGTCCCCTGATCGAGTATAACAAAGTCCCCTGGTCGAGAATAACAAAGTCCCCTGATCTAAGTATAACAAAGCCCCCTGGACGAGTATAACAAAGTCCTCTGATTGAGTATAACAAAGTCCCCTGATCGAGTACAACAAAGTCCCCTGGTCCAGTATAACAAAGTCCCCTGATCGAGTATAACATATCCCCTGATCGAGTATAACATCATCTACTGGCTCAGTATAACAAAGTCCCCAGATCAAGCATAACAAAGCCCCCTGATCGATTACAACAAAATCCGCTGGTAGAGTATAACAAAGTCCCCTGATCGAGTATAACAAAGTCCCCTGATCGAGTATAACAAATTTTTCTAATCGAGTATGACGAAGGTCTCTGGTCGAGTATAACAAAGGCCCCTCATCGAGTATAACAAAGTCCATTGGTCAAGTATAAATAAGTCCCCTAGTCGAGTATAACAAAGTCCCCTGATCGAGTATAACAAAGTCCCCTGGTCGAGTATAGCAAAGTCCCCTGATCGAGTATAACAAAGCCTCCTCATCGAGTTTAACAAAGTCCCCTGATCGAGTATAACGAAACCCCCTGCTCGAGTATAACAAAGTCCCCTGATCGAGTATAACAAAGGCCCCTGATCGAGTCTAAAAAAGGCCTCTAATCGAGTATAACAAAGTCCCCTGATCTAGTATAACAAAGGCCCCTAATCAAGTATAACAAAGGCGCCTCATCGAGTATAACAAAGTCCCCTGATTGAGTATAAAAAAGCCGCCTAATCGAGTATAACAAGTCCCCTGGTCGAGTATAACAAAGTCCCCTCTTCGAGTCTAACAAAGTCCCCTTATCGAGTATAACAAATTCCCCTTATCGAGTACAACAAAGTCCACTTATCGAGTATAACAAAGTCTGGTGATCGAGTATAACAAAGGCCCCTGATCGAGTATAACAAAGTCCCTGATCGAGTATAAAAAAGTCCCATGGTCCAGTATAACAAAGTCCGCTGATTGAGTAAAAAAAGTCCCCTGGCCCAGTATAACAAAGTACCCATATCGAGCATAACAAAGTCCCCTGATCGATTATAACAAAGTCCCCTGGTCGAGTATAACAAAGCCCCCTGGACGAGAATAACAAAGTCCCCTTATCGAGTATAACAAAGTCCGGTGATCGAGTATAACAAAGGCTCCTTGTCGAGAATAACAAAGTCCCCTGATCGAGTGTAACAAAAGTCCCCTGATCGAGTATAACAAAGTCCCCTGATCTCGTATATAAAAGTCCCCTGGTCCAGTATAACAAAGTCCCCATATCGAGCATAACAAAGGCCCCTAATCGATTATAACAAAGTCCCCTGGTCGAGTATAGCAAAGGGCCCTGATCGAGTAAGACAAAGTTCCCTGATCGAGTATAACAAAGTCCCCTGATCGAGTATAACTAAGGCCCCTGATCGAGTCCAAAAAAGGCCCCTAATCGAGTATAACAAAGTCCCCTGCTCGAGTATAACAAAGGTCCCTCATCGAGCATAACAAAGTCCTCTGGTCGAGTATAAAAAAGTCCCCTGATCGAGTATAACAAAGGCCCCTCATCGAGTATAACAAAGTTCCCTGACCGAGTATAACAAAGGCCTCTGGTCGAGCATAACAAAGTCCCCTGATCCTAGTATAACAAAGCGCCTTGGACAAGTATAACAAAGTCTCCTGATCCTAGTATAACAAAGCCCCCTGGACGAGTATAACAAAGTCCCCAGATCGAGTATAACACATCCGCTGATCGAGTATAACAAAGTGTAGTGGCACAGTATAACAAAGTCCCTAGATCGAGCATAACAAAGTCCCCTGATCGATTATAACAAAGTCCCCTGACCGAGTATAACAAAGGCCTCTGGTCGAGTATAACAAAGTCCCCTGGTCGAGAATAACAAAGTCCCCTGATACTAGTATAACAAAGTCCTAGGGTCGAGTATAACAACGAACCCTGATCGAGTATAACAAAACCTCCTCATCGAGATTAACAAAGTCCCCTGATCGAGTATAACAAAGTTCTCTTATCGAGTATACCAAAGTCCGGTGATTGAGTATAACAAAGGCCCATGGTCGAGTATAACAAAGTCTCCTGATCGAGTATAACAAAAGTCCCCTGATCGAGTATAACAAAGTCCCCTAATCGAGTATAAAAAAGTCCCCTGGTCCAGTATAACAAAGTCCGCTGATCGAGTATAACATATCTCCTGTTCGAGTATAACAAAGTCCTCTGAACGAGTATAACAAAGTCCCCTGATTGAGTATAACAAAGTCCCCTGCTCGAGTATAACAAAGTCCCCTGATTGAGTATAACAAAGTCCTTTGATCGAGTATAACAAAGCTCCTTGGACGAGTTTAACAAAGTCCCCTGATCGAGTATAACAAAGTCCCCTGATCGAGTATAACAAAGTCCCCTGGTCGAGTATAAGAAATTCCCCTAATCGAGTATAACAAAGGCCCCTCATTGAGTATAACAAAGTACATTGGTCAATTAAAAACAGTCCCCTGGTCGAGTATAACAAAGTCCCTAGATAGAGTATAAGAAAGGCCCCTCATCGAGTATAACAAGTCCATTTGTCAAGTATATAAAAGTCCCTTTGTCGAGTATAACAAAGTCCCTGATCGAGTATAACAAAGTCCCCTGATCGAGTATAACAAAGCCCCCTGGACGAGTATAACAAAGTCCCCTGATCGAGTATAACAAAGTCCCCTGGTCCAATATAACAAAGGCCCTGATCGAGTATAATATATCCCCTGATCGAGTATAACAAAGTCTCCTGGCCCAGTATAACAAGGTCCCCTGATCGAGTATAACAAAGCCCCGTGGACCAGTATAACAAAGTCCCCGGAGCGAGTATAACAAAGTCCCCTGATCGAGTATAACAAAGTCCCCTGGTCGAGAATAACAAAGTCCCCTGATCTAAGTATAACAAAGCCCCCTGGACGAGTGTAACAAAGTCCCCTGATCGAGTATAACAAAGTCCCCTGATCGAGTATAACAAAGTCCCCTGGTCCAGTATAACAAAGTCCCCTGATCGAGTATAACATATCCCCTGATTGAGTATAACAACGTCTACTGGCTCAGTATAACAAAGTCCCCAGATCGAGCATAAAAAAGTCCCCTGATCGATTACAACAAAGTCCGCTGGTAGAGTATAACAAAGTCCCCTGATCGAGTATAACAAAGTCCCCTGATGGAGTATAACAAATTTTTCTAATCGAGTATAACAAAGGCCCCTGGTCGAGTAGGACAAAGGCCCCTCATCGAGTATAACAAAGTCCATTGGTCAAGTATAAATAAGTCCCCTATTCGAGTATAACAAAGTCCCCTGATCGAGTATAACAAAGTCCCCTGGTCGAGTATAGCAAAGTCCCCTGATCGAGTATAACAAAGCCTCCTCATTGAGTTTAACAAAGTCCCCTGATCTAGTATAACAAAGGCCCCTAATCAAGTAAAACAAAGGCGCCTCATCGAGTATAACAAAGTCCCCTGATTGAGTATAAAAAAGCCGCCTAATCGAGTATAACAAGTCCCCTGGTCGAGTATAACAAAGTCCCCTGTTCGAGTCTAACAAAGTCCCCTTATCGAGTATAACAAATTCCCCTTATCGAGTACAACAAAGTCCACTTATCGAGTATAACAAAGTCTGGTGATCGAGTATAACAAAGGCCCCTATTCGAGTATAACAAAGTCCCTGATCGAGTATAAAAAAGTCCCATGGTCCAGTATAACAAAGTCCGCTGATCGAGTAAAAAAAGTCCCCTGGCCCAGTATAACAAAGTCCCCATATCGAGCGTAACAAAGTCCCCTGATCGATTATAACAAAGTCCCCTGGTCGAGTATATCAAAGCCCCCTGGACGAGTATAACAAAGTCCCCTTATCGAGTATAACAAAGTCCGGTGATCGAGTATAACAAAGGCCCCTTGTCGAGTATAAAAAAGTCCCCTGATCGAGTGTAACAAAAGTCCCCTGATCGAGTATAACAAAGTCCCCTGATCTCGTATATAAAAGTCCCCTGGTCCAGTATAACAAAGTCCCCATATCGAGCATAACAAAGGCCCCTAATCAATTATAACAAAGTCCCCTGGTCGAGTATAGCAAAGGGCCCTGATCGAGTAAGACAAAGTCCCTTGATCGAGTATAACAAAGTCCCCTGATCGAGTATAACAAAGCCCCCTGGACGAGTATAACAAAGTCCCCTGATCGAGTATAACAAAGTCCCTGATCGAGTATAACAAACTCCCCTGGTCCAGTATAACAAAGTCCTCTGATCGAGTATAACAAAATTCCCCTGATGGAGTATAACAAAGTTACCTAATCAAGTATAACAAACTCCCCTAACCGAGTATAACAAAGGTCTCTAGTCGAGTATAACAAAGTCCCCTGATCGAGTATAACAAAGGCCTCTCATCGAGTATAACAAAAGCCCCTCATTGAGTATAGCAAAGTCCATTGGTCAAATATAGGAAAGTCCACTGATCGAGTATGACAAAGTCCAATGGTCGAGTATTACAAAGTTCCCTCATCGAGTAAAGCAAAGTCCCCTGATCGAGTATAAGAAAGCCCCCTGATCGTGTATAACAAAGTCCTCTAGTCGAGTATAAAAAAGTCCCCTGATCGAGTATAAGAAAGGCCCCTCATCGAGTATAACAAAGTCCATTGGTCAAGTATAAAATAGTCCCCTGGTTGAGTATAACAAAGTCCCCTGATCGAGTATAACAAAGTCCCCTGATCGATTATAACAAAGTCCCCTGGTCGAGTATAGCAAAGGGCCCTGATCGATTAAGACAAAGTCCCCTGATCGAGTATAACAAAGTCCCCTGATCCTAGTATAACAAAGCCCACTAGACGAGTATAACAAAGTCCCCTGAACCGAGTATAACAAAGTCCCTTGATCGAGTATAACATATCCCCTGGTCGAGTATAACAAAGTCCCTGGTGGAGTATAACAAAGTCCCCTGGTCGAGTATAACAAAGTTTTCTAATCGAGTATAACAAAGGCCCCTGGTCAAGTATAACAAAGGCCCCTCATCGAGTATAACAAAGTCCATTGGTCAAGTATAACAAAGGCCCCTGGTCAACTATAACAAAGGCCCCTCATCGAGTATAAGAAAGGCCCGTGATCGAGTATAACAAAGCCCACTGCTCGAGTATAAGAAAGTCCACTTGATCGAGTATAACAAAGTCCCCTGATTGAGTATAAGAAAGGCCCGCGATCGAGTCCAAAAAAGGCCCCTAATCGAGTATAAAAAAGTCCCCTCATCGAGTATAACAAAGTCCCCTGATTGAGTATAACAAAGCCGACTAATCAGGTAAAACAAAGTCCCCTGGTCGAGTATAACAAAGTCCCCTGTTCGAGTCTAACAAAGTCCCCTTATCGAGTATAACACATTCCCTTTATCGAGTATAACAAAGTTCCCTTATCGAGTATAACAAAGTCCGGTGATCGAGTATAA
Organism: Homarus americanus; assembly: GCF_018991925.1. Taxonomy (NCBI): domain Eukaryota; kingdom Metazoa; phylum Arthropoda; class Malacostraca; order Decapoda; family Nephropidae; genus Homarus; species Homarus americanus. The sequence continues at coordinate 20,672 of NW_024716797.1, read as the reverse complement.
CAAAGGCCCCTGGTCGAGTATAACAAAGTCCCCTGATCGAGTTTAACAAAAGTCCCCTGATCGAGTATAATAAAGTCCCCTGATCGAGTATAAGAAAGTCCCCTGATCGAGTATAACAAAGGCCCCTGATCGAGTATAGCAAAGGGCCCTGATCGAGAAAAACAAAGTTCCCTGATTGAGTATAACAAAGTCTCCTGGTCGAGTATAGCAAAGTCCCCTGATCGAGTATAACAAAGGCCCCTCATCGAGTATAACAAAGTCCATTGGTCAAGTATAAAAAAGTCCCCCGGTCGAGTATAACAAAGACCCTAATTGAGCATAACAAAGTCCCCTTTGTCGAGTATAGCAAAGTTCCCTGATCGAGTATAACAAAACCCCCTGCTCGAGTATAAGAAAGTCCCCTGATCGAGTATAACAAAGTCTCCTGTTCGAGTATAACTAAGGCCCCTGATCGAGTCCAAAAAAGGCCCCTAATCGAGTATAACAAAGTCCCCTGATCGAGTATAACAAAGGCCTTTGATCGAGTATAACAAAGGCCCCTCATCGAGTATATCAAAGTCCAATGGTCCAGTATAACAAAGTCCCCTGATTGAGTATAACATATCCCCTGCTCGAGTATAACAACGTCTCCTGGCCCAGTATAACAAAGTCCCGAGATCGAGCATAACAAAGTCCCCTGATCGATTATAACAAAGTCCCTTGGCCCAGTATAACAAAGTCCCCTGACCGAGTATAACAAAGGCCTCTGGTCGAGTATAACAAAATCCCCTGTTCCTAGTATAACAAAGCCCCCTGGACAAGTATAACAAAGTCTCCTCATCCTATTATAACAAAGCCCTTGGACGAGTATAACAAAGTCCCCAGATCGAGCATAACTAAGTCCCCTGATCGATTATAACAAAGTCCCCTGACCGAGTACAACAAAGGCCTCTGGTCGAGCATAACAAAGTCCCCTGATCCTAGTATAACAATGCCCCTTGGACGAGTATAACAAAGTCTCCTGATCCTAGTATAACAAAGCCCCCTGGACGAGTATAACAAAGTCCCCAGATCGAGTATAACACATCCGCTGATCGAGTATAACAAAGTGTAATGGCACAGTATAACAAAGTCCCTAGATCGAGCATAACAAAGTCCCCTGATCGATTATAACAAAGTCCCCTGACCGAGTATAACAAAGGCCTCTGGTCGAGTATAACAAAGTCCCCTGGTCGAGAATATCAAAGTCCCCTGATACTAGTACAACAAAGTCTAGGGTCGAGTATAAAAAAGTCCCCTGATTGAGTATAACAAAGTCCCCTGCTCGAGTATAACAAAGTCCCCTAATCGAGTATAACAAAGGTCCCTCATCGAGCATAACAAAGTCCATTGGTCAAGTATAAAAAACTCCCCTGGTCGAGTATAACAAAGTCCCCTGATCGAGTATAACAAAGTTCCCTGGTCGAGTAGCAAAGTCCGATAATCAAGTTTAACAAAGTCCCTTGATCGAGTATAACAAAGTCCGGTGATTGAGTATAACAAAGGCCCCTGGTCGAGTATATCAAAGTCTCCTGATCGAGTGTAACAAAAGTCCACTGATCGAGTATAACAAAGTTCCCTAATCGAGTATAAAAAAGTCCCCTGGTCCAGTATAACAAAGTCCGCTGATCGAGTATAAAAAATTCCCCTGGCCCAAAACAACAAAGTCCCCATATCGAGCATAACAAAGTCCCCTGATCGATTATAACAAAGTCCCTTGGTCGAGTATAGCAAAGGGCACTGATCGAGTAAGTCAAAGTTCCCTGATCGAGTATAACAAAGTCCCCTGATCGAGTATAACAAAGCCCCCTGGAAAGGTATAACAAAGTCCCCTGATCGAGTATAACAAAGTCTCCTGATCGAGTATAACAAAGTCCCCTGGTCTAGTATAACAAAGTCCCCTAATCGAGTATAACACATCCCCTGATCGAGTATAACAAAGTCCCCTGATCGAGTATAACAAAGCCCCCTGGAAAGGTATAACAAAGTCCCCTGATCGAGTATAACAAAGTCTCCTAATCGAGTATAACAAAGTCCCCTGGTCCAGTATAACAAAATCCCCAGATCGAGCATAACAAAGTCCCCTGATCGATTTTAACAAAGTCCCCTGAACGAGTATAACAAAGGCCTCTGGTCGAGTATAACAAAGCCTCCAGGTCGAGAATAACAATGTCCCCTGATACTAGTATAAAAATGGCCTCTGGTCGAGTATAAAAAAGTCCCGTGGTCGAGTATATCAATGTCCCCTGATCAAGTATAACAAAGTCCCCTAATCGAGTATAACAAAGCCCCCTGCTCGAGTATAAGAAAGTCCCCTGATCGAGCATAACAAAGTCCCCTGATCTAGTATAACAAACGCCCCTGATCGAGTATAACAAGAGCCCTTCATCGAGTATAGCAAAGTCCATTGGTCAAATATAGGAAATTCCACTGATCGAGTATGACAAAGTCCCCTGATTAATTATAAAAAAGTCCCCTGGTCGAGTATAACAAAGTTCCCTGATCGAGTATAACAAAGTTCCCTGGTCGAGTATAACAAAGCGCCTTCATCGAGTATAACAAAGGCCCCTAATCGAGTATAACAAAGTCCCCTGATTGAGTATAACAAAGTCCCCTGATCGAGTATAACATATCCTCTGATCGAGTATAACAAAGTCCTCTGGTCGAGTATAAAAAAGTTCCCTGGTCGCGTATAACAAAGTCCTCTGGTCGAGTATAACAAAGTCCCCTGATCAAGTACAACAAAGGCCCCTCATTGAGTATAACAAAGTCCATTGGTCAAATATAAAAAAGACCCCTGATCGAGTACAACAAACTCCCCTTCTCGAGTATAACAAAGTCCCCAGATCGAGTATAAGAAAGGCCCCTCAGTGAGTATAACAAAGTCCATTGGTCAAGTATAAAAAAGTCCCCTGATCGAGTATAACAAAGTCCTCTGGTTGAGTATAACAACGTCCCCTGATCGAGTATAACAAAGTCCCCTGGTCGAGTATAACACAGTCCCCTGATCGAGTATAACAAAAGCCCCTCATCGAGTATTGCAAAGTCCATTGGTCAAATTTAGTAAAGTACACTGATCGAGTATGACAAAGTCCCCTGATTAATTATAAAAAAGTCCCCTGGTCGAGTATAACAAAGTCCCCTGGTTGAGTAAAACAAAGTTCCCTGGTCAAGTATAGCAAAGTCCGATAATCAAGTTCAACAAAGTCCCATGATCGAGTATAACATATCCCATGATCGAGTATAACAAAGTCCTCTGGTCGAGTATAACATATCCCCTGATCGAGTATAACAAAGTCCTCTGGTCGAGTATAAAAAAGTCCCCTGATCGAGTATAACAAAGGCCCCTCATCGAGTATAGCAAAGTCCATTGGTCAAGTATAAAAAAGTCCCCTGGTCGAGTATATCAATGTCCCCTGATCGAGTATAACAAAGTCCCCTGGTCGAGTATAGCAAAGTCCGCTGATCGAGTATAACAAAGCCTCCTCATCGAGAATAACAAAGTCCCCTGATCGAGTATAACAAAGGCCCCTGCTCGAGTAAAAGAAAGTCCCCTCATCCAGTATAACAAAGTCCCCTGATCTAGTATAACAAAGGCACCTCATCGAGTATAACAAAGGCCCCTCATCGAGTATAACAAAGTTCCCTCATCGAGTATTTCAAAGCCGCCTCATCGAGTATAACAAAAGTCCCCTGATCGAGTATAACAAAGTCCCCTAATCGAGTATAAAAAAGTCCCCTGGTCCAGTATAACAAATTCAGCTGATCGAGTATAAAAAAGTCCCCTGGCCCAGTATAACAAAGTCACCATATCGAGCATAACAAAGACCCCTGATCGATTATAACAAAGTCCCTTGGTCGAGTATAGCAAAGCCCCCTGGACGAGTATAACAAGGTCCCATGATCGAGTATAACAAAGTCCCCTGATCGAGTATAACACATCCGCTGATCGAGTATAACAAAGTGTAATGGCCAAGTATAACAAAGTCCCTAGATCGAGCATAACAGAGTCCCCTGATCGATTATAACAAAGTCCCCTGACCGAGTATAACAAAGGCCTCTGGTCGAGACTAACAAAGTCCCCTGGTCGAGAATAACAAAGTCCCCTGATACTAGTATAACAAAGTCCTATGGACGACTATAAAAAAGTCCCCTGATCGAGTATAGCAAAGTCCCATGCTCGAGAATAACCAAGTCCCTTGATCGAGTATAACAAAGGTCCCTCATCGAGTATAAGAAAGTCCATTGGTCAAGTATAAAAAAGTCCCCTGGTCGAGTATAGCAAAGTCCGATAATCAAGTTTAACAAAGTCCCATGATCGAGTATAACATATCCCTTGATCGAGTATAACAAAGTCCTCTGGTCGAGTATAACAACGTCCCCTGATCTAGTATAACAAAGTCCCCTGGTCGAGTATAACACAGTCCCCTGATCGAGTATAATAAAAGCCCCTCATCGAGTATAGAAAAGTCCATTGGTCAAATATAGGAAAGTCCATTCATCGAGTATGACAAAGTCCCCCGATTAATTATAAAAAAGTCCCCTGGTCGAGTATAACAAAGTTCCCTGATCGAGTATAACAAAGTTCCCTAATCGAGTATAACAAAGGCCCCTGCTCGAATAAAAGAAAGTCCCCTGATCGAGTATAACAAAGTCCCCTGATCTAGTATAACAAAGGCACCTCAGCGAGTATAACAAAGGCCCCTCAACGAGTATAACAAAGTCCCCTGATCAAGTATTTCAAAGCCGCCTAATCGAGTATAACAAAGTCCCCTGGTCGAGGAAAACAAAGTCCCCTGATCGAGTCTAACAAAGTTATCTTATCGAGTATAACAAAGTCCGGTGATTGAGTATAACAAAGGCCCCTGGTCGAGTATAACAAAGTCTCCTGATCGAGTATAACAAAAGTCCCCTGATCGAGTATAACAAAGTCCCCTAATCGAGTATAAAAAAAGTCCCTTGGTCCAGTATAACAAAGTCCGCTGATCGAGTATAAAAAATTCCCCTGGCCCAAAATAAGAAAGTCCCCATGTCGAGCATAACAAAGTCCCCTGATCGATTATAACAAAGTCCCCTGGTCGAGGAAAACAAAGTCCCCTGTTCGAGTCTAACAAAGTTCACTTATCGAGTATAACAAAGTCCGGTGATTGCGTATAATAAAGGCCCCTGGTCGAGTATAACAAAGTCTCCTGATCGAGTATAACAAAAGTCCCCTAATCGAGTATAAAAAAGTCCCCTGGTCCAGTATAACAAAGTCCACTGATCGAGTATAAAAAAGTCCCCTGGCCCAATATAACAAAGTCCCCATATCGAGCATAACAAAGTCCCCTGATCGATTATAACACAGTCCCTTGGTCGTGTATAGCAAAGGGCCCTAATCGAGTAAGTCAAAGTCCCCTGATCGAGTATAACAAAGCCCCCTGGACGAGTATAACAAAGTCCCCTGATCGAGTATAACAAAGTCCCCTGATCGAGTATAACAAAGTCCCCTGGTCCAGTATAACAAAGTCCCCTAATCAAGCATAACAATCCCCTGATCGAGTATAACAAAGTCTAATGGCCCAGTATAACAAAGTCCCCAGATCAAGCATAATAAAGTCCCCTGATCGAGTATAACAAAGTCCCCTGATCGAGTATAACAAAGGCCCCTCATCGAGTATAACAAAGTCCATTGGTCAAGTATAAAAAAGTCCCCTGGTCGAGTATAAGAAAGTCCCCTGGTCGAGTATAGCAAAGTCCGATAATCAAGTATAACAAAGTCCCCTGATCGAATATAACATATCCCCTGATCGAGTAATACAATGTCCCCTGGTCGAGTATAACAAAGTCACCTGATCGAGTATAACAAAAGCCCCTAATCGAGTATAGCAAAGTCCATTGGTCAAATATAGGAAATTCCACTGATCGAGCATGACAAAGTCCCCTGATTAATTATAAAAAAGTCCCCTGGTCGAGTATAACAAAGTTCCCTGATCGAGTATAACAAAGTTCCCTGGTCGAGTATAACAAAGCCCCCTCATCGAGTATAACAATGGCCCCTAATCGAGTATAACAAAGTCCCCTGATTGAGTATAACAAAGTCCCATGATCGTGTATACCAAAGTCCTCTGGTTGAGTATAACAAAGTCCCCTGATCGAGTATAACATATCCCCTGATCGAGTATAACAAAGTCCTCTGGTCGAGTATAAAAAAGTCCCCTGATCGCGTATAACAAAGTCCCCTGGTCGAGTATAACAAAGTCCCCTGATCAAGTACAACAAAGGCCCCTCATTGAGTATAACAAAGTCCATTGGTCAAATATAAAAAAGTCCCCTGGTCGAGTATAACAAAGGCCCCTGATCGAGTATAACAAAGTCCTATGGTCGAGTATAAAAAAGTCCCCTGATCGAGAATAACAAACTCCTCTTCTCGAGTATAACAAAGTCCCCATATCGAGTATAACAAAGGCCCCTCAGTGAGTATAACAAAGTCCATTGGTCAAGTATAAAAAAGTCCCCTGATCGAGTATAACAAAGTCCTCTGGTTGAGTATAACAAAGTCCCCTGATCGAGTCTAACATATCCTCTTATCGAGTATAACAAAGTCATCTGGTCGAGTATAAAAAAGTCCCCTGATCGCGTATAACAAACTCCCCTTCTCGAGTATAACAAAGTCCCCTGATCGAGTATAACAAAGTCTCCTGATCGAGTATAACAAAGTCTCCTCATCGAGTATAACAAAGGCCCCCTGATCGAGTCTAAAAAAGGCCCCTAATCGAGTATAACAAAGTACCCTGATCGAGTATAACAAAGTCTCATCGAGTATAACATATCCCCTGATCGAGTATAACAAAGTCCACTGGTCGAGTATAACAAAGTCTCCTGAAGGAGTATAACAAAGTTCCCTGGTCGAGTATAAAAAGTCCCCTCATCGAGTATAACAAAGTCCCCTGATCAAGTATAACAAAGTCCCCTGATCGAGTATAACATATCCCCTGATCGAGTATAACAAAGTCCACTGGTCGAGTATAACAAAGTCTCCTGAAGGAGTATAACAAAGTTCCCTGGTCGAGTATAACAAAGTCCCCTCATCGAGTATAACAAAAGCCCCTCATCGAGTATAGCAAAGACCATTGGTCAAATATAGGAAAGTCCCCTGATTAATTATAAAAAAGTCCTCTAGTCGAGTATAACAAAGTTCCCTGATCGAGTATATCAAAGTCCCCTGGTCGAGTATAACAAAGCCCCCTCATCGAGAATAACAAAGTCCTCTGGTTGAGTATAACAAAGTCCCCTGATCTAGTATAACATATCCCCTGATCAAGTATAACAAAGTCCCCTGATCGGGTATAACAAAGTCCTCTGGTCGAGTATAAAAAAGTCCCCTGATCGCATATAAAAAAGTCCTCTGGTCGATTATAACAAAGTACCCTGATCGAGTATAACAAAGTCCCCTCATCGAGTATAACAAAGTCCCCTGATCAAGTATAACAAAGTCCCCTGATCGAGTATAACATATCCCCTGATCGAGTATAACAAAGTCCATTGGTCGAGTATAACAAAGTCTCCTGAAGGAGTATAACAAAGTTCCCTGGTCGAGTATAACAAAGTCCCCTCATCGAGTATAACAAAAGCCCCTCATCGAGTATAGCAAAGACCATTGGTCAAATATAGGAAAGTCCCCTGATTAATTATAAAAAAGTCCTCTAGTCGAGTATAACAAAGTTCCCTGATCGAGTATATCAAAGTCCCCTGGTCGAGTATAACAAAGCCCCCTCATCGAGAATAACAAAGTCCTCTGGTTGAGTATAACAAAGTCCCCTGATCTAGTATAACATATCCCCTGATCAAGTATAGCAAAGTCCCCTGATCGGGTATAACAAAGTCCTCTGGTCGAGTATAAAAAAGTCCCCTGATCGCATATAACAAAGTCCTCTGGTCGATTATAACAAAGTACCCTGATCGAGTATAACAAAGTCCCCTGGTCGAGTATAGCAAAGTCCCCTGATCGGGTATAACAAAGTCCCCTGATCGAGTATAACATATCCCCTGATTGAGTATAACAAAGTCCTCTGGTCGAGTATAAAAAAGTCCCCTGATCGAGTATAACAAAGACCCCTCATCGAGTATAACAAAGTCCATTGGTCAAGTATAAAAAAGTCCCCTGATCTAGTATAACATATCCCCTGATTGAGTATAGCAAAGTCCCCTGATCGGGTATAACAAAGTCCTCTGGTCGAGTATAAAAAAGTCCCCTGATCGCATATAACAAAGTCACCTGGTCGAGTATACCAAAGTCCCCTGATCGAGTATAACAAAGCCTCCTGATCGAGAATAACAAAGTCCCCTGATCGAGTATAACAAAGCCCCCTGCTCGAGTATAAGAAAGTCCCCTGATCGAGTATATCAAATTCCCCTGATCTAGTATAACAAAGGCCCCTGAACGAGTATAACGAAGGCCCCTCATCGAGTATAACAAAGTCCCCTGATCGAGTATTTCAAAGCCGCCTAATCGAGTATAACAATTTCCCCTGGTCGAGGATAACAAAGTCCCCTTATCGAGTATAAAAAATTCCGGTGATTGAGTATAACAAAGGCCCCTGATCGAGTATAACAAAAGTCCCCTGATCGAGTATAACAAAGTCCCCTAATAGGGTATAACAAAGTCCCGTGGTCGAGTATAACAAAGTCCCCTGATCGAGTATAACAAAAGCCCCTCATCGAGTATAGCAAAGTCCATTGGTCAAATATACGAAATTCCACTGATCGAGTATGACAAAGTCCCTGATTAATTACAAAAAAGTCCCCTGGTCGCGTATAACAAAGTTCCCTGATCGAGTATAACAAAGTTCCCTTGTCGAGTATAACAAAGCCCCCTCATCGAGTATAACAAAGGCCCCTGATTGAGTATAACAAAGTCCCATGATCGAGTATAACAAAGTCCTCTGGTTGAGTTTAACAAAGTCCCCTGATCGAGTATAACATATCCCCTGATCGAGTATAACAAAGTCCTCGGGTCGAGTATAAAAAAGTCCCCTGATCGCGTATAACAAAGTCCCATGGTCGAGTATAACAAAGTCCCCTGATCAAGTACAACAAAGGCCCCTCATTGAGTATAACAAAGACCATTGTTCATATATAATAAAGTCCCCTGGTCGAGTCTAAAAAAGTCCCCTGATCGAGTATAACAAAGTCCTCTGGTCAAGTATAAAAAAGTCCCCTGATAGAGTATAACATACTCCCCTTCTCGAGTATAACAAAGTCCCCAGATCGAGTATATCAAAGGCCCCTCAGTGAGCATAACAAAGTCCATTGGTCAAGTATAAAATAGTCCCCTGGTCGAGTATAACAAAGTCCATTGGTCAAGTATAAAATAGTCCCCTGGTCGAGTATAACAAAGCCCCCTCATCGAGTTTAACACAGTCCCCTGGTCGAGTATCACAAAGCCCCCTCATCGAGTATAACAAAGACCCCTAATCGAGTATAACAAAGTCCCCTGATTGAGTATAACAAAGTCCCCTAATCGAGTATAACAAAGCCCCCTGGACGAGTACAACAAAGTCCCCAGATTGAGCAGAACAAAGTCCCCTCATCGATTATAACAAAGTTCCCTGACCGAGTATAACAAAGGCCTCTGGTCGAGGATAACAAAGTCCCCTTGTCGAGAATAACAAAGTCCCCTGATACTAGTATAACAAAGTCCTATGGTCGAGTATAAAAAAGTCCCCTGATCGAGTATAATAAAGACCGCTGCTCGAGTATAACAAAGTTCCCTGATCGAGTATAACAAAGGCCCCTCATCGAGTATAACAAAGTCCATTGGGCAAGTATAAAAAAGTCTCCTGGTCGAGTATAACAAAGTCCCTTGATCGAGTATAAGAAAGTCCCCTGGTCGAGTATAGCAAAGTCCGATGATCAAGTATAACAAAGTCCCCTGATCGAATATAACATATCCCCTGATCGAGTATAACAAAGTCCTCTGGTCGAGTATAACAACGTCCCCTGATCGAGTATAACAAAGTCCCCTGGTCGAGTATAACAAAGTCCCCTGATCGAGTATAACAAAAGCCCCTCATCGAGTATAGCAAAGTCCATTGGTCAAATATAGGAAATTCCAATGATCGAATTGACAAAGTCCCCTGATTAATTATAAAAAAGTCCCCTGGTCGAGTATAACAAAGTTCCCTGATCGAGTATAACAAAGTCCCTGGTCGAGTATAACAAAATCGAGTATCCCCTAATCGAGTATAACAAAGTCCCCTGATTGAGTATAACAAAGTCCCATGATCGAGTATACCAAAGTCCTCTGGTTGAGTATAACAAAGTCCCCTGATCGAGTATAACATATCCCCTGATCGAGTATAACAAAGTCCTCTGGTCGAGTATAAACAAAGTTCCCTGGTGTATAACAAAGTCCTCTGGTCGAGTATAACAAAGTCCCCTGATCAAGTACAACAAAGGCCCCTCATTGAGTATAACAAAGTCCATGGTCAAATATAAAAAAGTCCCCTGGTCGAGTATAACAAAGTCCCCTGCTCGAGTATAACAAAGTCCCCTGATCGAGTATAAGAAAGGCCCCTCATCGAGTATAACAAAGTCCATTGGTCAAGTATAAAAAAGTCCCCTGATCGAGTATAACAAAGTCCTCTGGTTGAGTATAACAACGTCCCCTGATCGAGTATAACAAAGTCCCCTGGTCGAGTATGTCCCCTGATCGAGTATAACAAAAGCCCCTCATCGAGTATTGCAAAGTCCATTGGTCAAATTTAGTAAAGTACACTGATCGAGTATGACAAAGTCCCCTGTATAAAGTATAACAAAGTCCCCTGGTTGAGTAAAACAAAGTTCCCTGGTCAAGTATAGCAAAGTCCGATAATCAAGTTCAACAAAGTCCCATGATCGAGTATAACATATCCCTTGATCGAGTATAACAAAGTCCTCTGGTCGAGTATAACATAGTCCCCTGATCGAGTATAACAAAGTCCCTCTGGTCGAGTATAAAAAAGTCCCCTGATCGAGTATAACAAAGGCCCCTCATCGAGTATAACAAAGTCCATTGGTCAAGTATAAAAAAGTCCCCTGGTCGAGTATAACAAAGTCCCCTGATCGAGTATAACAAAGTCCCCTGGTCGAGTATAGCAAAGTCCGCTGATCGAGTATAACAAAGCCTCCTCATCGAGAATAAAAAAGTCCCCTGATCGAGTATAACAAAGGCCCCTGCTCGAGTAAAAGAAAGTCCCCTGATGAGTATAACAAAGGCCCCTCATCGAGTATAACAAAGTTCCCTCATCGAGTATTTCAAAGCCGTCGAGTATAACAAAAGTCCCCTGATCGAGTATAACAAAGTCCCCTAATCGAGTATAAAAAAGTCCCCTGGTCCTCTGGATCGAGTATAAAAAAAGTATAACCCCTAATCGCGTATAACAAAAGTATCCCGAGTATGGTCGAGTATAACAAAGTCCCCTGATCGAGTACAACAAAGGCCCCTCATTGAGTATAACAAAGTCCATTGTTCAAATATAAAAAAGTCCCCTTGTCGAATCTAACAAAGTCCCCTGATCGAGTTTAACAAAGTGCCCTGATCGAGTATAACATATCCCTTGATCGAATATAACAAAGTCCTCTGGTCGTGTATAAAAAAGTCCCCTGGTCCAGTATAACAAAGGCCTCTGGTCGAGTCTAACAAAGTCCCCTGGTCGAGAATAACAAAGTCCCCTGATACTAGTATAACAAAGTCCTATGGTCGACTATAAAAAAGTCCCCTGATCGAGTATAGCAAAGTCCCCTGCTCGAGTATAACCAAGTCCCTTGATCGAGTATAACAAAGGTCCCTCATCGAGTATAAGAAAGTCCATTGGTCAAGTATAAAAAAGTCCCCTGGTCGAGTATAGCAAAGTCCGATAATCAAGTTTAACAAAGTCCCATGATCGAGTATAACATATCCCTTGATCGAGTATAACAAAGTCCTCTGGTCGAGTATAACAACGTCCCCTGATCTAGTATAATAAAGTCCCCTGGTCGAGTATAACACAGTCCCCTGATCGAGTATAATAAAAGCCCCTCATCGAGTATAGAAAAGTCCATTGGTCAAATATAGGAAAGTCCATTGATCGAGTATGACAAAGTCCCCCGATTAATTATAAAAAAGTCCCCTGGTCGAGTATAACAAAGTTCCCTGATCGAGTATAACAAAGTTCCCTAATCGAGTATAACAAACGCCCCTGCTCGAGTAAAAGAAAGTCCCCTGATCGAGTATAACAAAGTCCCCTGATCTAGTATAACAAAGGCACCTCATCGAGTATAACAAAGGCCCCTCATCGAGTATAACAAAGTCCCCTGATCAAGTATTTCAAAGCCGCCTAATCGAGTATAACAAAGTCCCCTGGTCGAGGAAAACAAAGTCCCCTGATCGAGTCTAACAAAGTTATCTTATCGAGTATAACAAAGTCCGGTGATTGAGTATAACAAAGGCCCCTGGTCGAGTATAACAAAGTCTCCTGATCGAGTATAACAAAAGTCCCCTGATCGAGTATAACAAAGTCCCCTAATCGAGTATAAAAAAGTCCCCTGGTCCAGTATAACAAAGTCCGCTGATCGAGTATAAAAAATTCCCCTGGCCCAAAATAACAAAGTCCCCATGTCGAGCATAACAAAGTCCCCTGATCGATTATAACAAAGTCCCCTGGTCGAGGAAAACAAAGTCCCCTGTTCGAGTCTAACAAAGTTCACTTATCGAGTATAACAAAGTCCGGTGATTGAGTATAATAAAGGCCCCTGGTCGAGTATAACAAAGTCTCCTGATCGAGTATAACAAAAGTCCCCTAATCGAGTATAAAAAAGTCCCCTGGTCCAGTATAACAAAGTCCACTGATCGAGTATAAAAAAGTCCCCTTGCCCAATATAACAAAGTCCCCATATCGAGCATAACAAAGTCCCCTGATCGATTATAACACAGTCCCTTGGTCGAGCATAGCAAAGTCCGATAATCAAGTATAACTACGTCCCCTGATCGAGTATACGAGTCCCTATAGCAAAGTCGCAAAGGGTGATCGAGTAACAAAGTCCCCTGATCGAGTATAACAAAGCCCCCTGGTCGAGTATAACAAAGTCCCCTGATCGAGTATAACAAAGTCCCCTGATCGAGTATAACAAAGTCCTCTGGTGAGTATAACAAAGTCCCCTAATCGAGTATAACAATCCCCTGATCGAGTATAACAAAGTCCTCTGGCCCAGTATAACAAAGTCCCCTGATCGCATAACAAAGTCCCCTGTCGAGTATAACAAAGTCCCCTGATCGAGTATAACAAAGGCCCCTCATGAGTATAACAAAGTCCATTGGTCAATATAAAAAAGTCCCCTGGTCGAGTATAAGAAAGCCCCTGGTCGAGCGCAAAGTCCATCAAGAATAAAAAGTCCCCTGATCGAAATAACAATCCCCGATCGAGTATAACAAAAGTATAACTACGTCCCCTGATGGAGTATAAGAAAGTCCCCTGGTCGAGTATAACAAAGTCACCTGATCGAGTATAACAAAAGCCCCTAATCGAGTATAGCAAAGTCCATTGGTCAAATATAGGAAATTCCACTGATCGAGCATGACAAAGTCCCCTGATTAATTATAAAAAAGTCCCCTGGTCGAGTATAACAAAGTTCCCTGATCGAGTATAACAAAGTTCCCTGGTCGAGTATAACAAAGCCCCCTCATCGAGTATAACAATGGCCCCTAATCGAGTATAACAAAGTCCCCTGATTGAGTATAACAAAATCCCATGATCGTGTATACCAAAGTCCTCTGGTTCAGTATAACAAAGTCCCCTGATCGAGTATAACATATCCCCTGATCGAGTATAACAAAGTCCTCTGGTCGTGTATAAAAAAGTCCCCTGATCGCGTATACAAAGTCCCCTGTCGAGTATAACAAAGTCCCCTGATCAAGTACAACAAAGGCCCCTCATTGAGTATAACAAAGTCCATTGGTCAAATATAAAAAAGTCCCTGGTCGAGTATAACAAAGGCCCCTGATCGAGTATAACAAAGTCCTATGGTCGAGTATAAAAAAGTCCCCTGATCGAGAATAACAAACTCCTCTTCTCGAGTATAACAAAGTCCCCATATCGAGTATAACAAAGGCCCCTCAGTGAGTATAATTGGTCAAAGTCCATATGGTCAAGTATAAAAAAGTCCCCTGATCGTATATAAAAAGTCCTCTGGTTGAGTATAACAAAGTCCCCTGATCGAGTCTAACATATCCCCTTATCGAGTATAACAAAGTCATCTGGTCGAGTATAAAAAAGTCCCCTGATCGCGTATAACAAACTCCCCTTCTCGAGTATAAAAAAAGTCCCCTGATCGAGTATAACAAAGTCTCCTGATCGAGTATAACAAAGTCTCCACATCGAGTATAACAAAGGCCCCCTGATCGAGTCTAAAAAAGGCCCCTAATCGAGTATAACAAAGTCCCCTGATCGAGTATAACAAAGTCTCCTGATCGAGTATAACAAATTCTCCTCATCGAGTATAACAAAGGCCCCCTGATCGAGTCTAAAAAAGGCCCCTAATCGAGTATAACAAAGTCCCCTGATCAAGTATAACAAAGTCCCCTGATCGAGTATAACATATCCCCTGATCGAGTATAACAAAATCCACTGGTCGAGTATAACAAAGTCTCCTGAAGGAGTATAACAAAGTTCCCTGGTCGAGTATAACAAAGTCCCCTCATCGAGTATAACAAAAGCCCCTCATCGAGTATAGCAAAGACCATTGGTCAAATATAGGAAAGTCCCCTGATTAATTATAAAAAAGTCCTCTAGTCGAGTATAACAAAGTTCCCTGATCGAGTATATCAAAGTCCCCTGGTCGAGTATAACAAAGCCCCCTCATCGAGTATACCAAAGGGCTAATCGAGTATAACAAAGTCCCCTGATTGAGTATAACAAAGTCCCCTGATCGAGAATAACAAAGTCCTCTGGTTGAGTATAACAAAGTCCCCTGATCTAGTATAACATATCCCCTGATCAAGTATAGCAAAGTCCCCTGATCGGGTATAACAAAGTCCTCTGGTCGAGTATAAAAAAGTCCCCTGATCGCATATAACAAAGTCCTCTGGTCGATTATAACAAAGTACCCTGATCGAGTATAACAAAGTCCCCTGGTCGAGTATAGCAAAGTCCCCTGATCGGGTATAACAAAGTCCCCTGATCGAGTATAACATATCCCCTGATTGAGTATAACAAAGTCCTCTGGTCGAGTATAAAAAAGTCCCCTGATCGAGTATAACAAAGACCCCTCATCGAGTATAACAAAGTCCATTGGTCAAGTATAAAAAAGTCCCCTGATCTAGTATAACATATCCCCTGATTGAGTATAGCAAAGTCCCCTGATCGGGTATAACAAAGTCCTCTGGTCGAGTATAAAAAAGTCCCCTGATCGCATATAACAAAGTCACCTGGTCGAGTATACCAAACCCTGATCGAGTATAACAAAGCCTCCTGATCGAGAATAACAAAGTCCCCTGATCGAGTATAACAAAGCCCCCTGCTCGAGTATAAGAAAGAAATTCCCCTGATCGAGTATAACGAAGGCCCCTCATCGAGTATAACAAAGTCCCCTGATCGAGTATTTCAAAGCCGCCTAATCGAGTATAACAATTTCCCCTGGTCGAGGATAACAAAGTCCCCTTATCGAGTATAAAAAATTCCGGTGATTGAGTATAACAAAGGCCCCTGATCGAGTATAACAAAAGTCCCCTGATCGAGTATAACAAAGTCCCCTAATAGGGTATAACAAAGTCCCGTGGTCGAGTATAACAAAGTCCCCTGATCGAGCATAACAAAAGCCCCTCATCGAGTATAGCAAAGTCCATTGGTCAAATATACGAAATTCCACTGATCGAGTATGACAAAGTCCCTGATTAATTACAAAAAAGCCGTCCGTATAACAAAATCGAGTATAACAAAGCCCCCTCATCGAGTATAACAAAGGCCCCTGATTGAGTATAACAAAGTCCCATGATCGAGTATAACAAAGTCCTCTGGTTGAGTTTAACAAAGTCCCCTGATCGAGTATAACATATCCCCTGATCGAGTATAACAAAGTCCTCGGGTCGAGTATAAAAAAGTCCCCTGATCGCGTATAACAAAGTCCCATGGTCGAGTATAACAAAGTCCCCTGATCAAGTACAACAAAGGCCCCTCATTGAGTATAACAAAGACCATTGTTCATATATAATAAAGTCCCCTGGTCGAGTCTAAAAAAGTCCCCTGATCGAGTATAACATACTCCCCTCGAGTATCGAGTATAACAAAGTCCATAATAAGGAGTATAACAAAGTCCATTGGTCAAGTATAAAATAGTCCCCTGGTCGAGTATAACAAAGTCCATTGGTCAAGTATAAAATAGTCCCCTGGTCGAGTATAACAAAGCCCCCTCATCGAGTTTAACACAGTCCCCTGGTCGAGTATCACAAAGCCCCCTCATCGAGTATAACAAAGACCCCTAATCGAGTATAACAAAGTCCCCTGATTGAGTATAACAAATTGAGTATAACAAAGTCCCCTGATCGAGTATAACAAAGCCCCCTGGACGAGTATAACAAAGTCCCCAGATCGAGCAGAACAAAGTCCCCTCATCGATTATAACAAAGTTCCCTGACCGAGTATAACAAAGGCCTCTGGTCGAGGATAACAAAGTCCCCTTGTCGAGAATAACAAAGTCCCCTGATACTAGTATAACAAAGTCCTATGGTCGAGTATAAAAAAGTCCCCTGATCGAGTATAATAAAGACCGCTGCTCGAGTATAACAAAGTTCCCTGATCGAGTATAACAAAGGCCCCTCATCGAGTATAACAAAGTCCATTGGGCAAGTATAAAAAAGTCTCCTGGTCGAGTATAACAAAGTCCCTTGATCGAGTATAAGAAAGTCCCCTGGTCGAGTATAGCAAAGTCCGATAATCAAGTATAACAAAGTCCCCTGATCGAATATAACATATCCCCTGATCGAGTATAACAAAGTCCTCTGGTCGAGTATAACAACGTCCCCTGATCGAGTATAACAAAGTCCCCTGATCGAGTATAACAAAAGCCCCTCATCGAGTATAGCAAAGTCCATTGGTCAGATATAGGAAATTCCACTGATCGAATTGGTCCATTGGTCAAGTATAAAAATGTCCCCTGGTCGAGTATAACAAAGTCCCGTGATCGAGTATAACAAAGTCCCCTGGTCGAGCATAGCAAAGTCCGATAATCAAGTATAACAAAGTCCCCTGATCGAATATAACATAACCCCTGATCGAGTATAACAAAGTCCTCTGGTCGAGTATAACAACGTCCCCTGATCGAGTATAACAAAGTCCCCTGGTCGAGTATAACAAAGTCCCCTGATCGAGTATACCAAAAGCCCCTCATCGAGTATAGCAAAGTCCATTGGTCAAATATAGGAAATTCCAATGATCGAGTATGACAAAGTCCCCTGATTAATTATAAAAAAAGTCCCCTGGTTGAGTATAACAAAGTTCCCTGATTGAGTATACCAAAGTTCCCTGGTCGAGTATAACAAAGCCCCCTCATCGAGTATAACAAAGGCCCCTAATCGAGTATAACAAAGTCCCCTGATTGAGTATAACAAAGTCCCATGATCGTGTATAACAAAGTCCTCTGGTTGAGTATAACAAAGTGCCCTGATCGAGTATAACATATCCCCTGATCGAGTATAACAAAGTCCTTTGGTAGAGTATAAAAAAGTCCCCTGATCGCGTATAACAAAGTCCCCTGGTCGAATATAACAAAGCCCCCTCATCGAGTTTAACAAAGTCCCCTGGTCGAGTATAACAAAGCCCCCTCATCGAGTATAACAAAGGGCTCTGGTCGAGTATACCAAAATCCCCATGTCGAGAATAACAAAGTCCCCTGATACTAGTATAACGAAGTCCTATGGTCGAGTATAAATAAGTCCCCTGGTCGATTATAATAAAGTCCCCTGCTCGAGTATAACAAAGTCCCCTGATCGAGTATAACAAAGGCCCCTCATCGAGTATAACAAAGTCCATTGGTCAAGTATAAAAAAGTCCCCTGGTCGAGTATAACAAAGTCCCCTGATCGAGTATAACATATCCCCTGATCGAGTATAACAAAGTCCTCTGCACGAGTATAACAACGTCCCCTCATAGAGTATAACAAAGTCCCCTAATCGAGTATAAAAAAGTCCCCTGATCGAGTATAACAAACTCCTCTTCTCGAGTATAACAAAGTCCCCTGGTCGAGTATAACAAAGTCCCCTGGTCGAATATAACAAAGTCCCCTGATCGAGTATAACAAAGTCCCCTGGTCGAGTATAGCAAAGTTCCCTGATCGAGTATAACAGAGTTCCCTGGTCGAGTATAACAAAGCCCCCTCACCGAGTATAACAAAGGCCCCTAATCGAGTATAACAAAGTCCCCTGATTGAGTATAACAAAGTCCCATGATCGAGTATAACAAAGTCCTCTGGTTGAGTATAACAAAGTCCCCTGATCGAGTATAACAAGTCCCCTGATCAAGTACAACAAAGGCCCCTCATTGAGTATAACAAAGTCCATTGTTCAAATATAAAAAAGTCCCCTGGTCGAATCTAACAAAGTCCCCTGATCGAGTTTAACAAAGTGCCCTGGTCGAGTATAACATATCCCTTGATCGAATATAACAAAGTCCTCTGGTCGAGTATAAAAAAGTCCCCTGGTCCAGTATAACAAAGTCCTCTGGTCGAGTATAAAAAAGTCCCCTGATCGCGTATAACAAAGTCCCATGGTCGAATATAACAAAGCCCCCTCATTGAGTCTAACAAAGGCCCCTAATCGAGTATAACAGAGTCCCCTGATTGAGTATAACAAAGTCCCCTGATCGAGTATATCAAAGTCCTCTGGTTGAGTATAACAAAGTCCCCTGATCGAGTATAACATATCCCTTGATCGAGTATAACAAAGTTCTCTGGTCGAGTATAATAAAGTCCCCTGGACCAGTATAACAAAGTCCTCTGATCGAGTATAAAAAAGTCCCCTGGCCCAGTATAACAAAGTCCCCATATCGAGCATAACAAAGTCCCCTGATCGATTATAAGAAATTCCCATGGTCGAGTATAGCAAAGGGCCCTGATCGAGTAAGACAAAGTCCCCTGATCGAGTATAACAAAGCCCCCTCATCGAGTATATCAAAGGCCCCTAATCGAGTATAACAAAGTCCCCTGATTGAGTATAACAAAGTCCCCTGATCGAGAATAACAAAGTCCTCTCTATTATATAAATAAAGTCCTGATCTAGTATAAATATAATCCTGATCGAGAGTATAACAAAGTCCTGGTCGAGTATAAAAGTCCCCTGATCGATATAACAAAGTCCCTGGTCGATTGGCAACAAAGTACCCTGATCGAGTATATAACAAAGTCCTGGTCGAGTATATAGCAAAGTCCCCTGATCAAGTATAAACAAAAGTCCCCCTGACTCAAGTATAACATATCCCCTGATTGAGTATAACAAAGTCCTCTGGTCGAGTATAAAAAAGTCCCCTGATCGAGTATAACAAAGACCCCTCATCGAGTATAACAAAGTCCATTGGTCAAGTATAATAAAAGTCCCCTGGTCGAGTATATCAATGTCCCCTAATCGAGTATAACAAAGTCACCTGGTCGAGTATACCAAAGTCCCCTGATCGAGTATAACAAAGCCTCCTGATCGAGAATAACAAAGTCCCCTGATCGAGTATAACAAAAGGCCCCTGAACGAGTATAACAAAGGCCCCTCATCGAGTATAACAATGTCCCCTGATCGAGTATTTCAAAGCCGCCTAATCGAGTACAACAATTTCCCCTGGTCGAGGATAACAAAGTCCCCTTATCGAGTATAACAAATTCCGGTGATTGAGTATAACAAAGGCCCCTGATCGAGTATAACAAAAGTCCCCTGATCGAGTATAACAAAGTCCCCTAATAGGGTATAACAAAGTCCCGTGGTCGAGTATAACAAAGTCCCCTGATCGAGTATAACAAAAGCCCCTCATCGAGTATAGCAAAGTCCATTGGTCAAATATACGAAATTCCACTGATCGAGTATGACAAAGTCCCCTGATTAATTACAAAAAAGTCCCCTAGTCGCGTATAACAAAGTTCCTTGATCGAGTATAACAAAGTTCCCTGAGCGACTATAAAAAAGTTCCCTGGTCGAGTATAACAAAGCCCCCTCATCGAGTATAACAAAGGCCCCTGATTGAGTATAACAAAGTCCCATGATCGAGTATAACAAAGTCCTCTGGTTGAGTATAACAAAGTCCCCTGATCGAGTATAACATATCCCCTGATCGAGTATAACAAAGTCCTCTCGTCGAGTATAAAAAAGTCCCCTGATCGCGTATAACAAAGTCCCATGGTCGAGTATAACAAAGTCCCCTGATCAAGTACAACAAAGGCCCCTCATTGAGAATAACAAAGACCATTGTTCATATATAATAAAGTCCCCTGGTCGAGTCTAACAAAGTCCCCTGATCGAGTATAACAAAGTCCTCTGGTCAAGTATAAAAAAGTCCCCTGATAGAGTATAACAAACTCCCCTTCTCGAGTATAACAAAGTCCCCAGATCGAGTATATCAAAGGCCCCTCAGTGAGTATAACAAAGTCCATTGGTCAAGTATAAAATAGTCCCCTGGTCGAGTATA
>NW_024716796.1:0-24022 GCF_018991925.1 Homarus americanus | reverse complement strand
CAACCCACAGTCATACACCCACCAACCCACAGTCATACACCCACCAACCCACAGTCATGCACCCACCAACCCGCAGTCATACACCCACCAACCCGCAGTCATACACCCATCAACCCACAGTCATACACCCGTCAACCCACAGTCATACACCCACCAACCCACAGTCATACACCCACCAACCCGCAGTCAAACACCCATCAACCCACAGTCATACTCCCACCAACCCACAGTCATACACCCATCAACCCACGGTCATACACCCACCAACCCACAGTCATACACCCATCAACCCACAGTCATACACCCACCAACCCACAGTCATACACCCACCAACCCACAGTCATACACCCAGCCTCTGTATCTGACTTTACCTGACCTGACTTAACCAGATCCAATCAAGAAACCCATTATTTTTCACCTCTATTACACCTGACCTCAATTACTCTGCAGTATTCCCAAGGCATCTGACCACCTCTGCTAGCGTATTCGGTACACCTAACATGACATGACCTGACCTGGCCTGGCCTGACCTCCAAGAACGAGAAAATATACCCAAGATCTATTTAAATCTATCCCAGAAATTTAAACCTTCAATATATTTGTTTTTAGTTCATTGGTTATGTCTTTGTTTGGTCTATACACCACTTATTGACCTACCCATTCACTGCCGTAGAAATATTTACTTCTAACAGGTTTCTATATGGTTCCCAGTCATTATAATACGACCTTGTAAAATCAAATGATCTAAATTAAACTAAACTTATCCAAATTAAACTTATTAGCTAACAAATCCTTCTAAAACACGATATATGTAAATCAAAAGTTCTAAATTCAACTTAACTTATCGTAATATAACTATTATAACTAAACCATTTTAATTAAACCTAACCTAAACACCTCAAGTGCCACAAACAGAAGGAAAAAACACCTTTAATATTATCGTGTAAGAAGCCCCCTGTAACCCACTAACTCAAGGTAATGCATCTATATCAATCTACCTGCGTCGGAAGCTCTATACGTGACTATGATCGTTACCCACTGCTGGAGAACATTTGTACTTCTATAATTACCCCTGGAGAAACAATGCACCAATTTACGATTTATTTAT
Organism: Homarus americanus; assembly: GCF_018991925.1. Taxonomy (NCBI): domain Eukaryota; kingdom Metazoa; phylum Arthropoda; class Malacostraca; order Decapoda; family Nephropidae; genus Homarus; species Homarus americanus. The sequence continues at coordinate 22,914 of NW_024716796.1, read as the reverse complement.
TTTATTTTCATTTATTTTTTATTCTTGGTCCATACTGTAAACACCGCCCGCTTGTGAGTCCCGTCAGCCATTTTGATCTAACTTTCGGGGATTTTAAAATAAACTATAAATAAATAAATAAATAAATAAATAAATAAAACAAGCATCTTTTGTTTTTCTAACCCATGAGCTGTGAGTCTTCATTATATAATTCAACATTACTGTAAACTAAGGCTAGAGAGGGTGTGTACAGTACTAGTGGAGCCAAGACGAGAAGGTATTTCAAATCCCTAAAGGGTTTTACAAGTGGAGAGTCTTACAAGTGGATGGTCTTACAGGATAAATACAGCAAGTCTTACAGTTGAATCAGCCAAGTCGAAGAAAACTCTTAAGAGTCATGTAACTTCTACCTGATGTTACCTGTAATCAAGCTAAGGTATATGTAAGAAGAATATTATCTCGTTACTATCCATTCCTCTTCCACTATCCTGCGAGATGGTGTATTAATAGGCACAGATACTCATGATAAAGAAGGAATAAAGAGAAAGACGCAAGATACCTATAAAATGCGACAGAATATACCTACACATGCGTAATCCTAACCCATCCCAACCCAACCCAACCCTATCCTACCCTCAGCTTCACCACAGTACACAAAGTCATTCTTGGTATCAGAGTGACGCATAAACAGTTAAACACCCTGTATCGCCTAAGACACATTTGAATCGGATGGTTCGTTGACGGTTTTATTTCTTCGGTATAAACCAGTGAAGCAATTAGTTCGTGGGAACAGCGAGTCAAAATACTTCACATCAGCTTCGTTTACGACCTCCAGCTGATATTTACTTCTGTTGTCTATATCAATCACATTTTATAATGAAAACAAAAATATGGTTAGTTACTTATAAATGAAAATATATCATACTTAGATACTTAGGAGTGGGGAAAAAAGATACTTAAGATACTTAAAAATGAAAACACTCTTTGATACTTAAATTAGGACAAAATAAACGGACATAAAGATTTAACTATGAGCGGTGGATATTACGACATGTACCGGCTATCAATACAGAGACGCTATTTAGCCGTGAAGTTCTCTCAGAAACCCAACAAGACAATATGTGGTTACGTAAAAATTTCAGGTTAATTTTTAACACCATCCGTCATTTTAAACCTTGGCACCTGTAGATTAAGAAAATATATGGTGACTGTAATCCCAGGAAAATGATGCTCTTATAAACTTGGTAACTGGAGCTGTAATGCCAGAAAATGCCAAATATGACAATCTATGTGCATATGAAGTTGGAAGACAAAATTATGAAAATTTTGTCAAGGAACGTATTGTTGGTCCATTGAGCATCTGGGAAAAGCTGTCCAAGGTTAATCTACTGTCGTGGAAAGCAGCAAATACGACTTCAACCATCAAATTGCTATCACAAGTTATAGAACTTAAGCAGGACATACAGTATATGCATCACAGAAGGGCAGCACTGTACATATCAAGTCACCAGACACTGATGTGTTTGGCATATTAAAGCAGCCTCAACTTGGAGAAAATACAAGTATGATAACAGGAACTGGTGAGCGACGACACATTGGGCAGAGAGCTTTACAGGTTTCCATGCCTTCACAGGATCTGACTGCATTGGAAAATTTGTTGGCAAAGGAAAGAAAGCATGTTGGAGCACTTTGATGAAATCTAACACAAAAGTCCTAGATGCATTCAAGATGCTGAGTAGACCAAATGCCCTCCAGCAGACATGTACAGTATATTGGTCTAGAGGAATTTGTATTTAAGCTCTACTGTCCACGAATGACTTTCACTAAACTGTCAAAACTTAGATGGCATCTCTTCAAGATAACGCAGGCAGAAGCTGGAGAACTACCAGCGACTTTAGCAACTCTAAAGTATCATATAGTGAGAGGAAGGTATCAAGCTCTCCTGTGGTCTTGTGATGCAGACAGTGAAATGCTTTCACAATTAGAGCATGGCTGGAAGATTGACAATGACTGTTTCATAGTAGTAATATCAGACCAACCACCAGCTCCAGAAGCAATCACAGAACTTGTTAAATGTGGATGTGGTGTCAGGAAATGTGGATCATTGTCATGTTCATACAGAAAGAATCAGAAAGAATAGCATGACATGCACCGAGATGTGTAACTGTCAAGCAGATGATGAGAAATGCCTAAACAAGGTGAAGGAATCTGTTGTACACAGAAGACTCTGATGACGAGGACTGAAGCAATGTCGTAAATAATAACTTGTGACTTGTATACACATGATGTATAACACTACAAACTTTTAATGAATATAAAACGGTGGTTCTAAGCTTTTCAGATAATGGTAATAAGTATATGTTTAATTTCCAGTATTTGTCTTTAGCAATTAATTTTACTGACTGCAATCTCTTCTTTGCCAGAGACAGGATGGCATATATGAGCAGCCATGTTTGTAACACACTTAAGATATTATAACAGCATTCATAATATATTACGTTAAATTGTAATGATATAATACTACATGTTCATAGGTTATTAGTCATGTTTTAAGTTACTTAGGAGTTAATGGTAATACGTCTGTGGTTCATTACGCCGCTCTTTGATAAAACTTCTTTAATGGCATAAAACTTATAATAAACCGTTCAGAAAAAATTACACCACAGTTCCTTAACATAGTTTATAAGGATTATTACGATGTATGGTGTCAAAAATTAACATGAAATTTTTACGGGATTACTTAAGCTCCTACACTAAAACCTGCCGACCTAACCTAACCTTTTTTACCCACCTCCACCTACTTACCTAACCTGACATAATCTAACCAAACCTGACATAATCTAACCTAACCTGACATTATCTAACCTAACCTGATATAATCTAACCTAACCTGACATAATCTAACCTAACCTGACGTAATCTAATCTAACCTGACGTAATCTAACCTAACCTGACATAATCTAACCTAACCTGACATAATCTAACCTAACCTGACATAATCTAACCTAACCTGACATAATCTAACCTAACATGACATAATCTAACCTAACCTGACATAATCTAACCTAACCTGACGTAATCTAACCTAACCTGACATAATCGAACCTAACCTGACATAATCGAACCTAACCTCCCCGTCTGACATAAGCTAACCTAATCCAACCTAACTTTCCCACCTACCGACCGTAACCTCTTTACTTATTACCTACCTAACCTAACTTAACTTAATCCAACCTGACGTAATCTAACCTAACCTATTGAAACTTAACTTAACCACCTACCTCATCTAACACCACTTTGTAATCTCTTTGCACTACCGCTCACAGGATGAGTATGGGGGGCACAATAAACTAGCCTCTAACTGGCAAAATTAACAAAACTAACCTAACCTAACCCAACCTGACTTTACCTAACCTGATCTGATCTATCCAACTTAAACACCTTAGAATATATAATAAAGCCGCTAGGTTAATTTAGGCTAAATATGGTTGATTCATATTTCGTTTTGACAGAAATTCCCGGCAAAATAACGTATCTATATTGAGAACCACCGCCATGTTGGTTCCACGTTAACAAGACACGGATACACTACAGAATAACCCGCGTTCGTTTAACCTCAATTACTACAGTTTACTTTATAATCTTACTTCACAATCTTCACTACATCTCACTTCACAATCTTCACTACATCTCACTCCACAATCTTCACTACATCTCACTTCACAATCTTCACTACATCTCACTTCACAATCTTCACTACATCTCACTCACAATCTTCACTACATCTCACTTCACAATCTTCACTACATCTCACTTCACAATCTTCACTACATCTCACTCACAATCTTCACTACATCTCACTTCACAATCTTCACTACATCTCACTTCACAATCTTCACTACATCTCACTTCACAATCTTTACCACATCTTACTTCACAATCTTTACCACTTCTTACTTCACAATCTTCACTACATCTCACTTCACAATCTTCACTACATCTCACTTCATAATCTTCACCACATCTCACTTCACAATCTTCACTACATCTCACTTCACAATCTTCACTACATCTCACTTCACAATCTTCACTACATCTCACTTCACAATCTTCACTACATCTCACTTCACAATCTTCACTACATATCACTTCACAATCTTCACTACATCTCACTCTCACAATCTCACTACATCTCACCTCCACACCTTCACTACATCTCACCTTCAAAATCTTCAATTAAGACTTCACTTCACAATCTTCACTAAGATCCTCACTTCACAATCTCTCACTACATCCTACCACAATCTTCTCACTACATCCTTCACCTCACAATCTTCACCTCACATCTCACTTCACAATCTTCACTACATCTCACCCTCACAATCTCACCACATCTCACTTCCGGCCAATCTTACCACATCTCACTTCACACCTTCACTACATCTCACTTCACACCTTCACTACATCTCACTTCACAATCTTCACTACATCTCACTTCACAATCTTCACTACATCTCACTTCACAATCTTCACTACATCTCACCTCACAATCTTCACTACATCTCACTTCACAATCTTCACCACATCTCACTTCACAATCTTCACTACAACTCACTTCACAATCTTCACTACATCTCACTTCACAATCTTCACTACATCTCACCTCACAATCTTCACTACATCTCACTTCACAATCTTCACTACATCTCACTTCACAATCTTCACTACATCTCACTCCACAATCTTCACCACATCTCACTTCACAATCTTCACTACATCTCACTTCACAATCTTCACTACATCTCACTTCATAATCTTCACCACATCTCACTTCTCAATCTTCACTGCATCTCACTTCACAATCTTCATTACATCTCACTTCACAATCTTCACTACATCTCACTTCACAATCTTCACTATATCTCACTTCACAATCTTCACCACATCTCACTTCACAATCTTCACTACATCTCACTTCACAATCTTCACTACATCTCACTTCACAATCTTCACTACATGTCACTTCACAATCTTCACTACATCTCACTTCACAATCTTCACTACATCTCACTTTACAATCTTCACTACATCTCACTTAACAATCTTCACCACATCTCACTTCACAATCTTCACTACATCTCACTTCACAATCTTCACTAAACCTCACTTCACAATCTTCACTACATCTCACTTCACAATCTTCACTAACACCATCCTTCATCACTACATATAACAACATCCATCATCACTACTTATAACACCATCCATCATCATCACTACATATAACACTATCCATCATCACTACATATAACACGATCCATCATCACTACATATAACACCATCCACCATCACTACATATAGAACCATCCATCACGACATATAACACCATCCAACATCACTACATATAACACCAACCATCATCACTACATATAATATCATCCATCATCACTACATATAACTCCATCCATCATCACTACATATGACACCATCCAGCATCACTACATATAACACCACCCATCATCACTACATATAACATCATGCATCATCACTACATATAACACCATCCATCAACACTACATATAAAACCAACCTATCATCACTACATATAATATCATCCATCATCACTACATATAACACCATCCAACATCACTACATATAACACCACCCATCATCACTACATATTACATCATCCATCACTACATATAACTCTATCCATCATCACTACATATAACACCATCCAGCATCACTACATATAACACCAACCATCATCACTACATATAACATCATGCATCATCACTACATATAACACCATCCATCATCACTACATATAAAACCATCCTATCATCACTACATATAACATCATCCATCATCACTACATATAACACCATCCATCACTACATATAGAACCATCCTATCATCACTACATATAACACCATCCAACATCACTACATATAACACCACCCTTCATCACTACATATAACATCATCCATCATCACTACATATAACTCTATCCATCATCAATACATATAACACTATCCAGCATCACTACATATAACACCAACCATCATCACTACATATATCATCATGCATCATCACTATATATAACACCATCCATCATCACTACATATATTACCCTCCTATCATCACTACATATAACACCATCCATCATTACTACATATAACGCCATCCTTCATCACTACATATAACACCATCCATCATCACTACATATTATAACACCATCCATCATCTCTACAAACACCAGTCCTCAACACTATAGTGATAAACAGAGCTTCATTTTGTTGTCAATTTCTTTAAATTCCAACCTTATTAAACCGTAATTCTTTCTGTATGGTCAAATTTTGATTTGACCTCAGTGAGAGAGCTGTTAGTGTCAGTACATCACAATGGTGTTCCAACGCACTGTATCGAAGGTGTCTGAGGTGGAGGTGAAGGCTTGCAAGGATTTCGTTGTAGACTTCGACACCAGCTTTGTGGTGGTTGCAACAAACATCTACCCTGGTGTGGCCCCTAAGCAGATTCGACCATTGTTTGAGGAATGTGGACAGATCGACCTATTTGTGATGCCCGCAAAAGACAACAAAAATGAACACTATGGCTTCGCATACATCCGATACTTTGACGAAGCCTCCTGTGATAAGGCTGTTGGACGATTGGATGGTGACAGCATTGGCCGCAGCCGAAAATCAACTAACAAGCTGGAAGTTAACTACTACAGTGCCCATGGTACCTTGAACAACCTTGACCGCCAAGCTGCTGAGTTCATTGTTCTATCCAATGTTGCCGACCAACAACCCGCCTCTATCCTTAAGAAGACCAACGTACGCACTACCGTTGCCAAGTCAGTTACCTTCAATTATGACAATTTGGGCGACATCAGGGAGCGCGAAACTTCCACAGCTACTTACACTCTGTCTGTACCTCCCAACCAATGAATCTAACTCAACTGCTGCCATCGAATAAGAAAATGTCACCAATAGTTGTACCTCTGGGAACCTGGAGGGAGGCACCAACCCTGATGAAGGCTCAGTAATATCTACCATGTTATTTAAACACTTATAACACATATAACATCATCCATCATCACTACATATAACACCATCCATCATCACTACATATAACACCATCTATCATCACTACATATAACATCATCCATCATCACTACAGATCGGTAGAGTAGTTTTCGAGATTCTCGTGCAGACACACAAGCAAACACACACACACACACACAAACAGACATACTTCTTTGTTTTATATCGATAGAAGATAGATCATCACTACATATAACACCGCCCATCATCACTACATATAACATCATCCATCATCACTACATATAACACCACCCATCATCACTACATATAACATCATCCATCATCACTACATATAACATCATCCATCATCACTACATATAACACCATCCATCATCACTACATATAACATCATCCATCATCACTACATATAACACCATCCATCATCACTACATATAACATCATCCATCATCACTACATATAACACCATCCATCATCACTACATATAACACCATCCATCATCACTACAGATCGGTATAGTAGTTTCCGAGATTCTCGTGCGGACACACAAACACACACACAAACAAAAATACATACTTCTTTGTTTTATATATATAGATACAAGAAACAAAAATCTTTAATTATTTATTAATTGTAAGTTTTAAGGTTTTCCTGGAACCATTGGCAGGAAATAAGGACACTTGAACCTTGAAAACTTACTGTCGTCATAATTATTTATAATAAACCTGTCGATGTTTATTTCCGGGTTAAAGTAAAAGCAAGGTTTTGTCTGGACTATTATCATATAGACAGTTGCTGGTTGACGATACTGAAGGCCTATACAGGTGTGTGGTGCTTGTGCTTGGTGATGCTTCGTTTATGAGAGATAATCCCAGGAGTGAACTTTGTTCTGAAAGGACAAACAAAAAAAGTCATTAGTTATCGTTGTCTCGGAAGTGTTTATATGTCGGTCACTCTTGTGTTGTCGATGTGTCCACCCCACAGAGTTATTGCGTGAAGTGACACATTAGACTTCAATTAAAGATCCTCTCCTCTCCATATGGAAGCTGTTCACACCTCTTGACAGTATTTGGTCTGACATTTAGTTATAAAGGTCGTTTTTTGTCTAGTTCATCTTCCTATGAAAATTAACAATTCATATCACGTTTTAGAGTTGTATGTTCTTCAAGCCAATTAACACAGTACAGGTAACACCAGAGTCAGGCAGGTACAGTGTTAAGCGTCGTGGTCTACTGCTGTCTTACTGAGTAACGATGATGAAGTAAAGTGGGAAATGACTTTGCCATGAGAGAGGAGAGGAAAGAGAGAAGGAAAGAATAGAAACGGGAAGTAAAGTAGTAGGGAGTAATAGCAGGTGGGCTGTCCACCTAGCTGAGTCGAGGTGATTGGTTGGGGTGGTGGCCATACACAGCACGCTCCTGCTCGCTCAAGGGAGGCTGGGGTGGGGGGAGCTAAGCTAGTTAGGCATTCAGTACTGTATTGTGTGTTAATTTATGTAAGTTAAATGGTGGTGTTATTTTTTCATGTATTGTATAAAGTGAGTCTCTTTTTTATATAATAACTCACCTGAAGTGTCGCCCCAGGAAAAGGTAACAGAGACCTTAATGACACAGGTAGATTGTCACTCCCCTCGCCGCCCAGCGTATCCCACCTGAAGATTAACCATCCCGGCGATACCTGGGGGGGTGGCTTAAGTATAATATATACTCTTATATAATAATGTTGATGCTATAATACACTGGCAGTCATAGTACAGTACATGTGTTGCCTTTATTGAGTTGAGTTTTGTATTTTTAGAAAAAGAGAGAAATCTGAGCAACATAATATGGAGAGAGAGAGAGAGAGAGAGAGAGTGTATTACATTGCCACACCTGATTCCTTCCTGGTGTATATTTTTACCACCTCTGGTACAACTGTGTCTCTTGCTGATCTATTTTGCACTGTCGCTTCCTGCCTTTCATCTTCCACCTTTCATCTTCTCCTTCATCTTCTTCTCCCCATCGTCTTTCTCCTCCATCTTACCCCTTCATCTTCCCTCCCTTCTTCCTCCCTTCCATCTCCCCCATTCATTTCTTCCCCCTTCATCTTCCTTTCCCCTTTATTTTACCCCTCCATCTTCCCTCCTTTTACCTTCCTCCTTCGGTCTTCTCCTTTCTTTTCCACCAATCTCCTTACCTTCCACTGCTGTCTTAGTCCATTACTGTTTTAAGAAATTTAGTTTTTTCAAGGATTTCGATATTTCATTCACTTACAATTCTTTTTTGTTTTAATTTCATTTTCTCACTCTTGATTCAAGTGATTCAAGAGATGCAGATAATTTGAAATATCCAGCCCTTATAATGTCTTTAGTGCCTCTTAAACTTGGGTAAATATTATTCCATTAAGTTTATAAACAAATACACGACTCAGACACGTTGGTATTATAATCACAAAGCAAAGATATCGAGAAGTTGTGACGCTTCATCTGTACAACCAGTTGAGAATAAACTTTCCTTCTCTAAAAGTTACAAGAAATGAGGGAGAGTTTCTCGCCAGGGGGCGCAGCGCTGTGAGAGAAGAATTAAATAAGCCTGATTAGCTAAGAAGACGACCAGGGGTAAGAAATGGTCCGTCTTGAGGATGTGGTTCAGGAGGTGAGGTGAAGATATAAACCTCGAAGACGTCATAAAACACAGAGATGACACTATTTCTAACCTTCCCAAGTCTCTGGTGGGTGGCAGGTGATCACCAACATGAAATACACCAACATGAAATACACCAACATGAAATACACCAACATGAAATGCGCCAAAATGAAATAGAAGATGCCAAGTGAGGTTGATTATGACTCAGACAGTAACCATAGCAGGACCTAAAAACAGCCAAGACTGTTCTAAAATGAGAACTTAAATTATAATTTCTGCCCAAGAGTGCGAGTGAGTGAACTTTAATTTCCATTATAGTACAGTATAAAACTTTAATGAGTTTATCTTCAACGTGATCTTAAATTTTAGTGGGTGAATTTTTTCATTGGATAATTAAGTCTTTGAGAATAACATTTTAAGGCGGCCATTTAGTGTCATCATGCTGTAAGATGTAGATACGCTCCAAAAAGTATGTTTACGATTTTGTGTTAGACGATATGACACAACAGACAAAGGATTTTGACGACCCTACCGAGACAACAGGAGTCACAGTGTTCATTTTGAAATTCATCGGTCTCCTCCATAAAGGCACTTTTGGAGTGTTTGTTTACAACTCCTAGTGGTTAATGTGATGCAGCAGTGTACAGCTCATAGTCCATAAGGTGTTTCTTAGGCCAGACCCTTGAGAGTACAGTGGGTGGTTACACTACTCACCTGCCTTACACTCTCCCTGATGCTTTTGTTAGATGTTGAAACAGGAACTGTGGATCAACCTGTACAGCTTCTCCTTTTACTTTCACACAAACAATAGATTTAACATGTTGCCTAAGTACTTTGATGAAACAATAAGCACAAATGTGTTATCGTCATGATCCGCCTTATGTGATTATATTGCCAGTTGATGTGGGCCCGACCTTGTTTTGACACACTGACTGGCCTCGTGTTAATTTATTCTCACTTAACATACTTTTTTCGTACCTGAACTCCTCGACCGAACGCTCTTAAAGTTTGTAGAGAAGTTGAAACGGGTCTTATTGATATTCGTGTAGGCAGATTGATAGAGGTCCCAGCAATAAGAGAGTACAGCCGGGTCCTGCTGGAGACACTGAACACATTTCAGTTATTACATCTGGAAATACACGATCACTCACCAAAGAAAACGAAGACAATTTTACCAACTAATATGGTCGAGGTTCTGTAGATATGGGCCACAGCTCACGTACGGTCGCTATCTGATCTTCTCGACCAGTGTAACAAGAAAGATCTTTACAAACACTATAATATGTAGTCAACGTGCAGTGACTCAGTAATAACTTATTGCTCCTTTGATTCAAGTGTTCGACAACAAGCCGAATATGTTCCCTCTGTTCCTTTGACTATCTTGTGTGTACGATCTTGTGGACTGGGGCGTGATCACGATCAATGGTTGTCCCACTCACTCACTCACTAGGTTTCCTGCCATCTCTTACCCATGAAATTAGATTAAATCTGCCCTGTCGTATCCTCTTTACCTATCCTATCCCCCCTTGTCTCTATTAACCTTAATATATCATCACTCTCTCTCCCCTACTCTCCTTTCCTGCTTCCTCTACCACTATCTCCACCTCCTCTTTCCTTCCCCTTCCACAATTATTATATCCTCATATCTATGTCTGTCATTCTCTTTATCTGTTCCTACTTCTTTCACTATATCTCTCTATCCCCTCAGCCTAAATCACAATGGCTACAAGAACGAGAGCTTGTGTTGGTAAAAGAGGAATTTTTGAACACCATGACAAATGTATATTTTTGATGACTTAGGGAGAACGTGTGGCGTGATTAGTGTAGAAGAGGAGATTGTCACACCCTTCTACCCAGTTTTGTTAGTCTCTTATGCCCCACCCTGCCAGTCCTCATACCCTACCCTTCTAGTTCCTCATACCCTACCCTGTTAGTCCCTCATACCCTACCCTGTTAATCCCTCATACCCTACCATTCCAGTCCCTCATATTCCACCCTACCAGATCCTCATACCTCACCCTTCCAGCCTGTCTTTGTGTCCCAACCAAATTAAGTTCTGTAAAAATCTACCTGATGTCTTTCGCCTTCCCTTACCATCATCTCCCAATTGGTTGTCTTGTAAATAGTAGATCGATGCCCTGGAGTCTCTGGTAGTTTCAATAAGTCTGGAGCCCAACTCATTAAGGAACTTCAGGGTGCTGTCATGCTGGGGAGGGAGGGAGAGGGAGCTGCATTATGCTGTCATGCAGGGGAGGGAGGGAGAGGGAGCTGCATTATGCTGTCATGCTGGGGAGGGGGGAGAGGGAGCTGCATAATGTTGTCATGCTGGGGAGGGAGGGAGAGGGAGCTGCATTATACTGTCATGCTGAGGAGGGAGGGAGGGAGAGGGAGCTGCATTATGCTGTCATGCTGGGAGGAGGGCGGGAGAGGGAGCTGCATTGCGCTGTCATGCTGGGGAGAGGGAGAGGGAACTGCATTATGCTGTCATGCTGGGAGGGAGGGAGGAGAAACCGCATTGGCGCTGTCAGTGCTGGGGAGGGAGGGAGAGCGAGTTGCATAATGTTGTCAGGCGCTGGGGAGGGAGGGAGAGGGAGCTGCATTATGCTGTCATGCTGGGGAGGGAGGGAGAGGGAGCTGCATTATGATGTCATGCTGGGGAGGGAGGGAGAGGAAGCTGCATTATGCTGTCATGCTCGGGAAGGAGGGAGAGGGAACTGCATTATGCTGTCAAGCTGGGGATGGAGGGAGAGGGAGCTGCATTATGCTGTCATGCTGGGGAGAGAGGAGAGGAGCCTAATATGCTGTCATGCTGTGGAGGGATGGAGGAGAGGAGCTGCATGCTGTCATGCTGGGAAGGAGGGAGAGGGAGCTGCATTATGTTGTCATGTTGGGGAGAGAGGGGAGAGGGAGCTGCATTATGCTGTCATGCTGGGGAGGGAGGGAGGGAGAGGGAGCTGCATTATGCTGTCATGCTGGGGAGGGAGGGAGAGGGAGCTGCATTATGCTGTCATGCTGGGGAGTGATGGAGAGGGAGCTGCATAATGTTGTCATGCTGGGTAGGGAGAGGGGGAGAGGGAGCTTACTATGCCAGTCGCTGGGGAGTGGAGGGAGGGAGAGGGAGCCGCATTATGCTGTCATGCTGGGAAGGAGGGAGAGGGAGCTGCATTATGTTGTCATGCTGGGGAGAGAGGGAGAGGGAGCTGTATTGGCGCTGTCATGCTGGGGAGGGATGGAGAGGGAACTGCATTATGCTGTCATGTGTTGGGAGAGAGGGAGAGGGAGCTGCATTATGCCACAAGTGCTGGGGAGGGATGGAGAGGGAGCTGCATTATGCTGTCATGCTGGGAGGGAGGGAGAGGGAGCTGCATTATGCTGTCATGTTGGGAAGGGAGGGGAGGGTGAGGGCGCTGCATTATGCTGTCATGCTGGGAAGGGAGGGAGAGGGAGCTGCATTATGCTGTCATGCTCGGGAAGGAGGGAGAGGGAACTGCATTATGCTGTCAAGCTGGGGATGGAGGGAGAGGGAGCTTCATTATGCTGTCATGCTGGGGAGAGAGGGAGAGGGAGCTGCATTATGCTGTCATGCTGGGGAGGGATGGAGAGGGAGCTGCATTATGCTGTCATGCTGGGGAGGGCGGGAGAGGGAGCTGCATTATGCTGTCATGCTGGGGGAGGGAGGGAGAGGGAGCTGCATTATGCTGTCATGCTGGGGGAGGGAGGGAGGGAGAGGGAGCTGCATTATGCTGTCATGCTGGGAAGGTAGGGAGAGGGAGCTGCATTATGCTGTCATGCTGGGGAGGGAGGGAGAGGGAGCTGCATTATGTTGACATGCTGGGGAGGGAGGGAGAGGGAGCTGCATAATGTTGTCATGCTGGGTAGGGAGTGAGAGGGAGCTGCATTATGCTGTCATGCTGGGAAGGGAGGGAGAGGGAGCTGCATTATGCTGTCATGCTGGGGAGAGAGGGAGAGGGAGTTGCATTATGTTGTCATGCTGGGGAGGGAGGTAGAGGGAGCTGCATTATGCTGTCATGTTGGGGAGGGAGGGAGAGGAGGTCGCATTATGCTGCATGCTGCATTAATATGATGCAGCATAACTCCAGCAGTCTCACTACAGCTTTGTATGTTTACTGTATGTTTACAGTCGAATGAAAACCTGAGAGACTACTCAATATAAGTCCTTTCATTATCATTGTCACGGACACGCACACAAGAATTCAATGGATCTAAGTAACGAAAATAAGGAATAATTTAAGTTGTTGTCAAAGACTTTCATATGATTATTGTTTATAACTGAAGGTCTTGGAACTATTTTATCACAACAAAGAAATATAATGCAGTAAAACATGGACAGTGACGAAGTACAATAAAGAACAAACACAAACTGTGACATAGAGAACATCCAAGATACAGGAAGACAAACAATAGTAAAATGACAAGGACAGTCATGAGGACACTGAAGGTGAAACTAACAAAAGATACCTGGAGGAGTTGTTATAAATATTGATTTATGTTTTTAACTTTTTGTACTTTTTTGAAGATTTTGTTTTCTCCATAATACAAAAATATCGGTTAATATTCGTTTTTATTCCAATAGGTATTTGGCATTTTTTTACCATTATCACTAGGATTATTTTCAGGTTAGGTCAGGTGAGGTCAGGTAAGGTAGGTTAAAGAATACCAAAACAAAAAAAAAAAAATATCTACCAATTGGGGAAATTGGGATGAAAAATTTTTTTTACCCAATTTTCTCCAAGAGGTGTAAGATGATCTTGCAGCTTCATACAAATTCACTAAACAACAATAATAATCCAAGAGTTAGTAAGGCATCACCTGGTCATGTTAAGCCCACCTGGTGAAGATAAACATGTTGGTAATGTTTGTATCGTGACTGAACCACCTCACACAGCAGCCCTGAGGCTTTAGGCCACTGACTTAAGTGCTTACATTATACAAAATAACGCTCTGTAATGGCCGATGATGCTGTTTTGGTTGTCTAATTGTAGTTTCCAACACGGTAATTACAGCAGGTATCTTTTTATTATCCTGCCATTAAAATAATTAAGTGAATTTATAGACTTACGTAACATCATGAAAGTATAAACCGATGAATTAAAATTAAATAATTGTCTTATAAAACAACTAATCTATTTAATTTTCCTTTGAGAGTTAAAGGGATAAAATACACACTAACTGGAGTCTAACTAACCTGGTGTGACTCCTCTCGGCCCCACCCAACACATAATCATCCACTCCAGGTAACCTTACACCGCCTAATGGAGCCAAACCTAATAGAATCACACCGAACTTATCCAAATAAACTTTTCAGTGGGTAACCTTGACTCTACCACACCTTGGCTTTAGACGCTAGTATAAGTCTGGCTGGAGGGACCGTAGTCATTATAAGGGAAGCGTTTTAATAATAGCCATTACCTGCCTCCCGTTAACACTAATCCAAGTCCTTTTGAATATTTACATAATTTACTGGAGTGTTTCATTATGTTAGATAATGTTGTTTTAATAAGTAATCTCTTAATGAAAATGTAGAGAAAATTGGTCAACAAATCTTAACAGTTATCCTGATTTCTTAAAGAACAATAGAGGAATAAGAAGAGGAGGAGGAGGGAAAGAAAAGAAAGCATAAAGAAAACAATATAACAAAGATGAACAACAGAGAAAAAATGAAGAGTAAGATGAAAGAAACTTAGACTGATCAAAAAGACGTATAACAATCAGATTAAAACTAATCACTATATTAGATCAGATCAGATCAGATCAAGGTTAGGTTAGTTTTGGTTAGATAAGGTCAGGTTAGGCTAGGCTAGGCTAGGCTAGGCTAGGCTAGGCTAGACTTGTTTTACACAAGGTTAGGTTAGGTTAGGTTAGGTCAGGTTAGACTAGGCTAGCCTAGGCCAAGGTGGGTGGAGCTTTGCTGACGTCAGCAGGCAGACTTCCTCGCCTCCCTCTCACCTCTTATAAACAGAACATTTTATGGTTCTATATACTGTACTTTGTTATCTCAGTATCTCACATAGAAAATAATACTAATAGAGAGTTTAATCTTGCATATAACTTTAGCTAAGGACACCAGTCAGTGTGGTGGGTGATACAAAGAAGGAAAGGTTAAAAGAAAAACAATGTATTTCAGTTATAGTCTTGTATTTAAATAACTGCAGCTTAAGATAGGGTAATGATGACTATATATACAGTTGCCTACAGGAGTTCTTTTCCTCCCTGTTTGTCCATTATACTAATAATGTAGACATGAGGTGACAGGAGTTATGACTTCATATGATAAGTGTTACAGCCACTGACAACAGATTATCAGATTATGGGTGGTGGGGGGGGGCAGTTAGAGCAGGTGATCACAGGTGCTGCCTTTGCCTCCAGGTGTGAGTGATGTGACAGGAATTATGACCTCACAAGACAAGTGTTACCTTCACTGACACTTGTTTCATCAAAAGATTAAACACGTAGACGTTTACAGTCATCCATAGACTCACATTTATGGTACAACAGTTGCAGAAGTGCATGCAACACACCTGGTTCCACATTGAGCTGAGAATCCAACGATGCAGTGTACTGATATATGGGAAACGAAATTGACTTCTATCAGGCAAGTAGTGATAAGCTTTCGGGCTTAAGCTGCGAAAGGTCAGTACTCGACTGATATCCTCCTCAGACCAGTATATTACAGGGACACCAGTTGAGAACAAAATCACTTGGGAAGAGAAAAAAAACTACTAAAAACATCATTAGTCGCAGCAGTAGCCTTGATAAAAGTATTTTCTCTTTGGTCTTGCAAATAAATCCTCTCCTTCTCCCATCCTTTTTTTTTTCTCAGTGAGAGGAACATCTCTCTCCCTCCTTACATCATCCAGTTCACGTTGTAAATCCACAGTGATCAGAAGTGGTCTCTCTTCCTCTGACTTGTCTGCTACTATTAATGTTCCTATGTCCAATCGGGCACAGAGAGAGAGAGAGAGAGAGAGAGAGAGAGAGAGAGAGAGAGAGAGAGAGAGAGAGAGAGAGAGTTGTAACTATGTACAATTGCCTACAGGATAACCTTTCCTCCCTGTTGTGCTCATTATATTAATAATGTAGACATTAAGTGAGGTTCTTAGATTAGACTTTTTGTGCAAGAGATAGGAAACGTAGGACTTAGGTGTGTTCTCCTGTGGCTGGGATAGGGCATGTAGCTGAGAGGATAGATAGAGTCTTGTCAGGGGAAGTACCAATGCGGTAGTGTGTCTTAGAGTAGGAGGCAACGACATAGGAAAGGTTAGGAGTGAGGAACTTTTCAGCAGGTATAGGGAGGCATTAGGGAAGATTAGTGATAGGGTAGGGAACCCAATAGTATGTGGTGTCTCGTCTAGAAGAGGAGTTGGCGGTGAAAGGCTGTCCAAGGCAATTGCTATAAATTGCGGACTGGAATAAAAAAACATTGTGTAAGCAATGGTTGGGCGTTCATTGATAACTGGCGACGATTCTACGGCAACGACTACCTGTACAGTCGTGACGGGGTACACTTGTCTGGAGCGTGAAATTGTCACTCCGAAGGGAAGTTTCGCCAGTAGATAGAGGGGAGTATAATTGGTTACTCAGAACAAGGGGTAAAACAGGACCAGGGAAGGGTAGGTTTAAATGTGTACTATACAAACAGTAGGAGCATTAGAAATAAAATAGACTTGCTGAGAGCGGTTGTATGTACTGACAATGTAGACGTCATAGTAGCCACCTAAACCTGGATGAATCTGGCGAGCAAGAACTTTTTATCTGAGTAACACAAAGAAGGGTACAACCTTTTTCACAAGGACAGGGAAGGTAGGAAGGGGGGAGGAGTTGCACTCTTCGTCAGAGATACATTAAAATGGTGCATTAATAATACAATAAAGGGTGAAATAGGAACTGAGTCTGTATGGGTAGAAATGGCAGAAAGAAGCGAAAACTAATTATGGAAGTGATTTACCGGCCCCCAAGTCTTGGGAAAGAAGCAACTCAGCCCATATGGCAGGAAATGAGTAGGGCAGCAATATACAACAACCTATGCATTATGGGGGATTTCAACTTCAGAAATATTGACTGGGACAACATTGTAGGTGACTATGAATCTGAAGACTTCCTAGACGCAGTACAGGAAAATTTTTTGAATCAACTAATTACAGAACCTACTAGAGGTGACAATATATTAGACCTAGTATGAACAAATAAAGAAAATATTATCAGAGATATCACAATAGGGGAAGAACTTGCGAACAGTGATCACAGAGAAATCAGGTTTACCCTAAATTTGGAAAGGAAAAATAATGAAAATATGGTCAGAGTCCCAGACTTTCCATCGGCGGATTATGAGGGGTTAAGAAGGTACCTAGGCTTAGTTTAGAGTGTGTTGTATACACAATGTCCCGAGAAAGCAGTCATGATTATAAGAACCAATTTCGTCTTTCACTGCTTTTGAAGGCTATTGACTTTAGGGGAGAGGGGGGGGGGGGTTGAGAGGCGTGGCCTAGAATGGCGGACAGGTGTAACGCTTGTCATTAATTAATAAAGAGCTTGTAAGCTGGTAAGATTAATTCGTTGAGGAATACTTCTCCTTTGTGAGTCAGCTTATTCACAACTTGATAACTCGGTTAAGCGAGATGTTTCCAGAAGTTGCTAACCATGTTAACAAGTTTAGCTAAGACGGTGACTATCGTGAAAGACTTTGGCTCCTCCTCGATAAAAAAAGTCAACTTGTTATCTCAGCGTTCATGTAGAGGGGGGAATCATTAGTTTAGGCACAGCCGGTGTTTCGCATAGTGTATGTGTCTTAATACTGGCATAGTTTATGTGAGTATATGTTTGTTAGCATAGCATGTGTGTCTCAGTGTTGACATGCCGAGTATATCTCAGTTTTGGCATAGCGTGTGTAGTGCATTCCAGAGGCAGGCGAAGATTTACACCCTCAACTGACTGGGTTTCGTGTGTATTCCACTACAACAACGAGCATTGCCCAGCGTGCTTGTTCAGTTTACCTTCATCGCTCTTTAATACGTGGGAACAACACCAGAGGCGGTTTTCTGTACAGTCTTACAACACCAGTGACGATCAATCCTGTGTCGTCCAGGGCAGAGTTGGATCCCGACATCAATTATACAGACATTCACTCCACCAATTCCTATTTATCTCTATTCCACTCTTAGGTAAGGTGGATCAAAGGGTATAGAAATCTAGAAGGGTGAAATAACATTGGTGGAAAGCTAGAGTAGAAACCGACAGGAAAATACCTCCCCCTCCCCACAAAAATATTTAACACACGGGTAGAAAAATCAACACACATTGTATATATCCTGACTTTACACATGTAGTATACCAAGTGAATCTAAAACACCCACGGAGATTCACAACACTTCAAACTAAACTATCTTACAAAGCCTAACGAGTCCTTAATTAGATCAGGTTGGGTATAGTGATTCTATTTCATCAGGTGAGGGTTGGGAAGCCTTGTGTTCTCCCGTTAAAGGACCAGCTTGTTACCTATGCCTGTAAACCTTTTTTTAAAACACAATTATGATTAGATTAGGTTAGGTTAGGTTAGGATAGGTTAAGTTAGATTGGGTGAAGTATGGTTAATCCGTGAATTAAAACAAAATTTTTTAATCTTCGTTTCGTTAATCTGACAATTTATTTTCGTGAATGACAGACCACAAACGACACAATCTCTTCCCCTGATAACACCAATTACTAGAAAAAAAAATATACCAGATTAAACTCTTCTTATACACAGGAAGAGCCAAGAGTGTTTAAAGGAAGTTAGTTTGATTTTCTATAATATCAGTAATATCGATTCTAACATTACAAAGTTGTTTATCCGTCAAAGACTTTTTATGCATTTTTATAATTGTATATTTATTCCCCGATATCCTGAGTATGTCCATTCGTGTGTTCGTTTCCGTGTATGATCATGTGTTATTGTGTTCGTGTGTCGTCCGTAGGTTCGTGTGTTCATCTTTCTAGGAAGGAAGTTTAACCCTGACAGCTTGAATAAAGGACCCTGGCCAAACTCTGTACCTGACATGACCCAACCTAACCTAAACACAATTTAAACTAAACTGAACACGACTAAACCATGCTGCTATCTATATCTAAATTTTGTCAAGCCCAAACAACTTTGTCACCACTGTCAAGGCCACCCACCAACCCACAGTCATACACCCATTAACCTACAGTCATGCTACACCCATCAACCCACAGTCATACACACCCACCAACCCACAGTCATACACCCACCAACCCAGTCATACACCCATCAACCTACAGTCATACACCCACCAACCCACAGTCATCATACACCCACCAACCCAGTCATACAGCCAACCCACAGTCATACACCCATCAACCCAATAGCCACAATCTATCAACCCACAGTCATACACCCACCAACCCACAGTCAAACACCCATCAACCTACAGTCATACACCCACCAACCCAGTCATACACCCATCAACCTACAGTCATACACCCACCAACCCACAGTCATACACCCACCAACCCACAGTCATACAACCACCAACCCACAGTCATACACCCACCAACCCACAGTCATACACCCACCAACCCGCAGTCATACACCCACCAACCCGCAGTCATACACCCATCAACCCACAGTCATACACCACCAACCCACAGTCATACACCCACCAACCCACAGTCATACACCCACCAACCCGCAGTCAAACACCCATCAACCCACAGTCATACTCCCACCAACCCACAGTCATACACCCATCAACCCACGGTAATACACCCACCAACCCACAGTCATACACCCATCAACCCACAGTCATACACCCACCAACCCACAGTCATACACCCACCAACCCACAGTCATACACCCAGCCTCTGTATCTGACTTTACCTGACCTGACTTAACCAGATCCAATCAAGAAACCCATTATTTTTCACCTCTATTACACCTTGAAGCAGGTATTGAGGCCACCTGACCTGACCTCAATTACTCTGCAGTATTCCCAAGGCATCTGACCACCTCTGCTAGCGTATTCGGTACACCTAACATGACATGACCTGACCTGGCCTGGCCTGACCTCCAAGAACGAGAAAATATACCCAAGATCTATTTAAATCTATCCCAGAAATTTAAACCTTCAATATATTTGTTTTTAGTTCATTGGTTATGTCTTTGTTTTGCTCTTGTGTTTACGGTTCTTGTTTATGAATTAAAGAAACGATAAGAGAATCCAGCCCGTCAAACTTCTACTGATAATCACAACTCGAATTATGCAACTGAAGAACAACAACAACAATAAAAAGAACAAGAACAAAAAGAACAGCAGGATATAATTCCTATAGAACCTCATGACTAGTTTATTAATGCCTTAAGAAACACTAACAACAATCCTCAGCCAACACGGACCTACAAAACATCAACAAGGTGACGACAACAACAGCTCAAACGCTCCAGCTTAACACCTACAAATTTCCGGGAGTTTAGTGTCGCTACATGAAACAAACACGGCGGCGAGTCCTACAGCTACACACTGTAATGGTCGGCGGAGCAAAGGACGAGACAGCGACGCGTACTCATTGGTGGAGCTTTAATAACAACAGCATGTGGTAACTAGGAGATGTGTGTGTGTTGTGAGGTAGTGAAGGACCACAACATCTCACGTTTTGTGTTACACGTCAAAGACTGAACAATGTGAAGCAGCGGCCCTCCCCCCACACCACGCTGCCTGTAGTAACACCACCGTTAATAAAGGACAAAACGGTACAATATGGAGGTGGGGGGTGGCGTGTGGACAAGGCACGAGAGAGCGGCCTTGTTAATATGATGGTCACCAGACACGGCCAACACCAGGTGGCGGGTGTAGCTCTTCCTGCTGAATAAAAACCAAGAGCGAGTTTGACGACGCTACACGAACACCGTCCTCAAGGGGGACATCTTGGACTCGAGTGTGAGAGATAGAGACTCCCAAACAATCAAACACGTCTGGTTAATTCCTTCACTTTTATATAAGAACACATTCGTCTTCAACTAAACACGATTTCTTTTCAACTTCTCCTAAAAAAATTCCTCTTCGACTCCAAGGCTGAAATTCGAGTCCCACTTGAAACGAATAAAATAAAATATATGTGAAGAGAAAATGTAAATAGTGTGTTTGACTGTGTGAGGCTGATGGAAGCAACACTAATTATGCTGTATAATGGGTTGTGTTCAGTAAGGTCAGAGTGATTAGTGGCGCGCGCCATCACCACTTCCCGCCTCCTATACACGCCCCTACACCCACCACGCCTCCCTCTTGCCCAACTCAACACGCCCACTTAGCTACCCCTACACGCCCCTTACCCTCCCCCCACCATACACCACGCCCCTTGCTGCCTACCCCTTACGCGCCCCCACCCCTCCACACCACGCCCACCCACTCATCGTACACTAATAAGGTGATAAGATTACCTCATCATGACACTGGTGTGAATCAGCATCAGGAACTCACGTTCCCCTGCATCAAGGTGCCCACCCTCACCCACCCTACCTGGCAGCCACTCACCTGCGTATTATACCACCTGACACGGGAAATCACACACACACGGGATGACACGGTAGAACACAGTGCTTGTAAGGTAAATAGAAGCCAGTCTTAATGGGTCCCAACCTTAAACTATTAGGACTGAGGCCCATTAGTATTGAGAGCCGTCAGGATTGGGACTCATTAAGACTGAGGTCTATTAAGACTGGAACCATTAGGCCTGTGGTATCTTTGGACTGAGGCTCATTAGGACTGAGAACCATTGGAAATGTGACCAATTAGAATTGGGGCCCATTAAAACTGGGACCCAATAGGACTGGGGCCCATTAGGACTAGGGCCCATTAGGACAGGGGTTCATTTGATAAGATGCCCACCTAGTAAAAGTGCAAAAGAGGGCATGCAAGATTATTCTCTCCCCTTCCTACTCCACATATCAAGAAGCGCTCAACACACTGACCCTTTCGACTCTCACTGACCATCACCACGACCACATCTGCAAATTTGCTAAGAAGCTTCTACACCATCCTCGACACCGGCTCCTACTACCACCTGAGATCCCAAGCCCGAGAATTGCTGTTTGACACCACAACCGCATCCAGCCCATAAGTGCACGAACTGATCGCTATAAGAACAGCCCAGTCCCAACCATTGTAAAAATTATCAATAACTTGTAATAAACCAGTGTATTCACTCCCAGTAAATACTACTTCTTGCACAGT
>NW_024716795.1:0-11887 GCF_018991925.1 Homarus americanus | reverse complement strand
CTGGCTTTGTCACACGAGATGTATTGATTTTTACACCGAGAAAGACAGGACCCCGAAATCCCGGTGGTTCACGAGATCAGCTCAAGGTCTATGTCTGACTTTAAAGGTCAGTCTGCTCATTCGTTGTCATAGATGGTGTATGGAGCGGATCTCTGTCTCTGGGAGTGGAGTTGGTGGTTTCAGCCCACTCTTTAAGGGTAATTCTTAACAAATACACTATTTTATATTTTATCATGAAAAATAATGCATCTGTGAGTATTTACACTGAGTGGTAATGTTAAACTTTAATTTATACTACAGAAAATATGTCATTGAAAAACAAAAAGAAAGATATTTTACCAAACACCACATGTACTATTGTTAAACTTTAGCCTGGTGTAACTTTGGCAACGAGCACAATACTACACTACGGCCACAGTACACACCATGTGGATATTGTCCTTGTGCACTTATGTATACGTCTCCACGCTCTTTGTCCAACTCGTTACAAGACAAATTCTCAAACTGGAAACAAAAACAAAATATGATGTTTTTAAGCTTTATCATTTTATTGTAGCTGAAAGACTTAACTACGCCTAATATTTTAAAGCCATTCGTGCTCAGCCCTGCCATATGGAAATAACTGTTGATTACATAATATAAAAAATATATCCCCATATACTCTATCCGAGAAAGAGACCATTTCACAAACTAAGAGCCACTACCCAACTATTACAAGAATAGTTTAAAAGATATAATGGTAGTTGTTACACTTGTGCTGCCATTTGCCAGTGTTGTGCTGAGGGGTCCGGGGCTATTACACTCAACAAATATATTACACCAACAGAAACTACATCGTGAAAGGCAGAGGGAAATGTAGCAGAGAAAAGTAGAAATGAGAAAGTTTAAAGCTGGATTGGCAAATTTGGGAGATAATGGAAGAAAAGATAGAAATTTTAGTGTTACAGAGAGGAGGTCGAGAGACGGGCAAAACTAGAGCTGTTAAACTGACGATAAAAATGTTAACAATTATACAACAATCACAGTGAAACAAGTCAGTGTTGTTGACGATGTATCAAGACTATACAAAAATGGGATCTATAAAATATTAATATCCAGGAGTCGTATGTTAGAATTTAGAGAAGTATTTTCATATGACTAGTTATACCTTACTAGACACAACACACCTCGGGGAAGCTGTTGTTATCACGAAAAGCCTTTAAGTGTTTCAACAAATAGAGTCTTTAAACCATGTACTAGTCGTTTCATATACTAGACAGCAGCTATTAAAAGTAAAGTTACAACTAAGTTCTCAAGGGAAGAAAACGATGCTTTCAATTGACTCGTATTACCCTCAGTTGGTGCTCTAAGGAATCTGTATATTTTTCACTCCTCCTGCAGTGGACTAACACATTCCCCATCAATAACATCCGATCATTTTGTTTCTAAACGCGGAAAGGGAGGATGAGACAGCTTTCACGTAGCATTGTTTACCAACATCAACTACACATGCATGGAGCCAATATGGTGCCCTCGAGTCACCTAACCAAGATAAAGTACAGCAGTTTTATGTCATGTCTATACGCTTAGTCGTGTGCCATCTGTAGATAATAAATACCGATAATAATATTCCACCTTTTTTGTAACTATCTTAACCAAACAAATATAAATGAAATACTTAGGCTCTACGAAAAGTATTCTTACGATCCCTGACAATTCACTTATAGAATCTGTAGGTTTAAGACAACATATTTTTGTTGTTGATGGAGATTAACTCACACATTATTTATAGCCCTCCCAAGGCTGCAGGTCCACCTTCAAGAGAGCCGCATCGATTATTGGCTTATACACCGATAGTTGTGTCTTTAGCTACATAAGACTAAAAATATTGCATCGATGTTAATTTAATCAGGGACGTTCTAAGATGATTTATTTATATGTACAATACAACAAAAGAGGAGCACAAGAATTCTCAAGAGGTGTAGATCAGCCTGAAAAGCTAAGTCACCTTTACACGATCCACAACACCACAGCCAGACACGCTAAGTCAGTCTTGAAGATAAGCATGAACGCGGCATGCTTCCCCGTTGAGCGTTGTAATGCTTTTTCGCTTGGCCTTCCACACGATGCGAGGGGGTGGGTGGGGGAGGGTGCCCAGTTCGATTAACAGTATTTTCCGTCGTTATTGTCCAGTTAGAAACATCTAAAACTTTGTTGTGGTGCGGCGTAGGATTAAGTCTCCCCTTGTGATAAACACCTGTCAGACTTCCAATGTCTACAATTACTTTCTCCAGTTCTCAGAAAGTTGCCCCTGTACACACCACCCCAACCCCTAAAGTCGGTACCTTTAACAACTTGGGTGAATATCGATTTTTTGACAGTTCTGCTGCAAATGTATGTTTTGTTTTTCAGATTGTTTCAACTAGCAATAACCTTTTCCTGTTATCCCAGACGTCTTCGAACCCTTTGGTAAGTGTTAGTATCAGGGTATTTTTTGCCAAATTTCCTGAATTTCGCCACTCGAATTTTTCCTATATAAAATTGTTCATTTCGTCTACCCACAGTTCCTCTGTACAGTCATGCCTCAAGGCCTTGTTCTTGCTCCCTCCCTTTTCCTTTACATATGAATAACCTGTCAATAACCGGAACTTGTAAAGACGACACCAATCTTAATAACAATCTTACGGACGGCCTCCCAGCAGACTACTTCCAATTTCAACTCTGGTATCACTGCCATCACCTGGAAACCAATAGCTCGGTAACATTTAATGTCTTCAACAACATATTTATTGTATATTCGCTCCACATTATAAATCAGAGACTACTGAAACGTGGTATTCAACGTATTAGTTATCATCTTTAAACTTACTTCACTCACAAGAAAAAGAAAATACTGAAGTCACTACATTTGTTCCTACTTCTAGTTTCTCTCAACTATTCACATTGTAACTTAAGGTTTATATTCCCTCACTTCTCTGACATTAAAGATTTCTATCTGAATCTTATTTAAACCTCTACCACATAATCCATCTCACCCCTCAAGTCCCTCACTCCGAGTCAGTCATTCAGTTTCCTCCACTTCCGTATTCTACCACCCAGTATAATGGTCAATTCTCTAATGCAGTTCACACTATCACTCTCGCCTATTTCAACTCGGACACGCTCTACTTGATTGCTTAATCGTATGCCATCAACGCACTGCTAAAACAACATATAAACGACTCTCTCTCTCTCTCTCTCTCATTCCTCCCAGCGAGCGACGCTATAACACGTCTTCCCTGTTACACATAAGCGCCAGCTCTTCTAATGCACAGTATACAGGCACCTTCAGCTAACATCCGCAAATTAATATTCTCCCCGACACGGTGTCAGCTAAACACTGCACGAGCCCAGGGCACATTGTCGCCAGTGTCACTTTGTATATCGCTGCTGTCACGGGCGACTCCTGTCACGGGCGACTCCTGTCACGGGCGTCTCCTCTTACATTCTCCGTAAAAAATTAACAACAAAATGAGACTGAGAGGATAAGAGAGTAAATAAAGGACAATATTATTATTCTTTATCTATTAATCTTATTTATCATTTCTTTTTTGAGAGAGAAAGTTGTGGAATTCGAAAATTGAGAGTAAATGAAAAACTTGAGGATGTGGGGAACGTATATGAGAGAGAGAGACGGAGTGTTGAAGAATGAAAGACTAAGAGTTTTAATGTAACATAGACGCAGGTATTGTACAGTAGGCGCCAGCTGAACATTGAGTCCTACTGTATGGAGAACATTTGGATTTTGTCCTTAATCCTAACATTTAAGTTCTGTTTGTCTGACCTTTTAGGGGCGTGGTTCATTGATCAGTCAGTGAGAGGTAGAAGCTCTGTGGGGTATATTAATGAGGCCTGTCACGGTTATTATTAACAAGGGGTAGTTAGCTAAAGTGTCTCTGTTAACTTGAAACTACTTTCTAACAAATACTTAAAAGCGATTTAATATCAATCTAACCTCCAGTGATTTCTTTAGCTGTAAGACTTAGGCTCACTGCTAGTGATTCTGTCATGATGGAAAGACTTATTCTACATATATTATTTTGTTCAATAATTCTGAGAAAAAACATCAAATTTAACAAAACTGTCAGTACTTCTCCAACTACAGGTGTCGACCTCAACGAAAGCAGAAGAAAAATTACGATATCACTCTGGTGCAAAACTACACCGGAGGCACTTGGAGCCAGAAGCACGAGTACAGCATGACGAAGAGCAAACCTGGTGGCCGCCAACACCGTTAGTAAGCTCCTCTTAGTCGTCGCCCTCGACTCCCTACAGATGTCAGCTCTCTGTATAAAACGTTAGTGCGTAAATGTTTATGTGTCCCTTCAGCAATATATTGATTTTTACAGACACGCATACAAATAGGAGAAAAAAGCGGTGTATTTCAAACTAGAAATAAATTTTACCGTGCGATGTTAAATTGTTTTACCAAAACTACAGAAATTGTGAAAGCAGCTGAGAGAGGGGGTGTCGCGCTTGGCGGTGAACCTGTCAGATGACACCGACCTGATAACGAGATCTGAGATTGCCGAGTTCCACGACAATTTAAATAGTGAGTTACTTAATGCACAAAGGCAGAACATACCATACAAAAAACTCAGATCAGACAACAATGACCCTAAATGGATTAATAATTATTTAAGGAACATCATTGGCCAAAGGAAGGCTATAGGTAGAAGGATAAATTGTGGCGAAATTCACCTCCGGGACTATTATAGGGTATTGGCGAGTAGGGTTAAAACCGAGATAAGGAAAGCAAAGAGGAATAATGAGGTAAGGATAGCAAGGGAGGCGAAGACAAAACCCAAAGGATTCTACCAAATGTATCAAACTAAAACACGAGAAAAGATTGGACCAATACGGTCAGACACCGGCGAGCTCACTGATAACGACAGAGAAATGAGCAATAATTTGAATAAATATTTTTCAACAGTTTTCACCACCGAAAATTTAAACATGATACCCGAGGCACCGACTCTATTCAGAGATAGTGAAGAAAACAAATTAAGTGAGATAGTAGTGACTAGTAACGTTGTTAGTAAGCAAATAGACAAACTAAAGCCTAATAAGTCACCTGGTCCCGATGAGATATTGCCAGAGTATTAATGGAATGTAAGGAAGAGCTTAGTATGCCCTTAGCAAAGTTGTTTAACATGTCCTTAAAAACAGGTGTAGTACCAGAATCCTGGAGGATAGCGAATGTAATACCGATTTTCAAGAAGGGGGATAGATCACTATCCTCTAACTACCGACCAATCAGTTTAACATCAATAGTAGGCAAATTACTGGAAGCAATCATCTCAAACTCTATTCGAAATCACCTGGAGAAGCACAGATTGATCAATGATTCCCAGCATGGCTTCACAAGCGGACGCTCTTGCCTAACTAATCTATTAACATTCTTTTCATCAGTTTTCGAATCGGTGGACGAGGGGCACAATTATGATGTGGTATATCTCGACTTTAGCAAAGCCTTCGACAGAGTCCACCACGAAAGACTAATTAGAAAGGTAGAAGCTCATGGAATCAAAGGTAACATCCTTAAATGGATTAGGGCGTGGTTACAGGACAGGAAACAGCAAGTGAGCATTAACGGCACTAAGTTCTATTGGAGCAACGTCACAAGTAGAGTTCCCCAAGGCTCAGTACTTGGACCATTATTATTTATTATATACATAAACGACATAGATATCGCCATTGACAGCAACATAAGTAAATTTGCTGATGACACTAAAATAGGACGTGTTATCAAATCTGACGGGGACTCGGCAAAACTACAGGAAGATCTAAACAAATTTTTCGAATGGTCTGAAAAATGGCAGATGAAATTCAACGTCGACACATGTAAAGTACTCAGTATAGGAGATGTAAACAGGGAAACCAGATACCAGATGAACAACGATGCCATAGAGAAATCCGACTGCGAGAGAGATTTAGGAGTAATGATAAGTAGGAACCTTAAACCAAGTAAACAATGTGTTTCTGCTCGTAAAAAGGCTAATAAAGTACTTGGGTTCATACAAAGGAGTGCTAGGTACAAGACTAGCGAGGTCATCGTAAAACTGTATCTTGCTCTTGTGAGACCACACCTGGACTACTCAGTTCAGTTCTAGTCACCGTATTACAGAATGGATATAGAATCCTTGGAAAGAATTCAGAGGAGAATGACAAGACTAATCCCGGGCATTAGGAACCTTGAATATAGAGACAGGCTAAAGCATCTTAATTTGCACTCCCTGGAGAGACGTAGAGCGAGGGGCGACCTGATAGAGGTGTATAAGTGGAAGGCAGGGCTAAACAAAGGGGACATTACAAAGGTACTCAAACTATCCAACCAGGAGCGAACTCGTAACAATGGTTTTAAATTAGATAAATTTAGATTTAGGCGTGAAATCGGTAAACACTGGTTTGAAAACAGAGTAGTGGATGAATGGAACAAGTTACCAAATATCATCATTAACTCGAATACGCTGAATAGCTTCAAACATAGGTTGGATGCTTATATGAGCAATAGGGGTTGGGTGTAAACGGGACTGCCCAGTATGGGCCAATAGGCCCGCTGCAGTTTCCTCCATTCTTATGTTCTTATGTTCTTATATGGTTCAACAGGGTGGACTGTTATGAACAAAACCCCTGATGAAGTACATGAGTTCAGGTTTATTCCCCGCCACTGGCCGTGTTCTCTGGTCACCATCGGTCAGATGTGTAGAGGCAGCCACACAGCTCAATGAATACATGATAATTCACAATACCTGAATACGTAAAACACAAAGCTATTGCAAAAAATAATAATAATATGGCAAATATAATAATGAATACTTAAACAAAATATTAGTAATGATCAAGATATTATTTCTAGAGAATTACTGAATTCTTAAAGTACCGCGTAAGTGAATGGTCACGGAGTGGAGGATTCTCTCTTTGTACAGTAGCCCTTGTACAGTTACGTGTACAGCAGTAGCCCTTGTGCACTTGTCAGTAAATGAGAGCACTTTAGGGTGCCTTTGTCAATGGCGGAGCTACCCTTTGGTGAATTTGGAACTTGCATATATATATATATATATATATATATATATATATATATTTCATTAGCCCAATAAAGCACGCGGACTTCTACATACAATCAACACCTCAACCCGCCAGGATTCGAACCCGCGACCCACAATCCTATGACTGTGACCGGGGAACGCTAACCGCTGGACCACCAGGATACTAAAAGCAGTCCTAGACTTTGTTATATTTCACACAAAGCCTGTTCAACGAGCTTATGGCGCCGTGAACCTCTAATGGGGACCACCCGTATCACGTAGGTGGTCAGAGTAACGTTTTACCAAATCCGGCTTCGAAACACGAGGATCCATATATATTTCATTAGCCCAATAAAGCACGCGGACTTCTACATACAATCAACACCTCAACCTGCCAGGATTCGAACCCACGGCCCACAAGCCTATGTCTGTGACCGGGGAACGCTAACCGCTGGACCACCAGGATACTAAAAGCAGCCCTAGACTTTGTTATATTTCACACAAAGCCTGTTCAACGAGCTTATGGCGCCGTGAACCTTAAATGGGGACCACCCGTATCACGTAGGTGGTCAGAGTAACGTTTTACCAAATCCGGCTTCGAAACACGAGGATCCATATATATTTCATTAGCCCAATAAAGCACGCGGACTTCTACATACAATCAACACCTCAACCTGCCAGGATTCGAACCCACGGCCCACAAGCCTATGACTGTGACCGGGGAACGCTAACCGCTGGACCACCAGGATACTAAAAGCAGCCCTAGACTTTGTTATATTTCATTAATAAAGTTTGTATCTATATCTTTCAGGGTGAGTACAGACTAGTCTGTAATCACCCTGAAGATGTGAATTACACGAAAAGCGCTTGGGGAACTTGTGTTTTCTTTCTTCTCAGGGTTAATAGTATATATATATATATATATATATATATATATATATATATATATATATATATATATATATATATATATATATATATATATATATATATTATATATATATACACCGTACGGAACATCTAACCACAAATCACTTATAGTTTATTATAAAGATGTTATTATATGCATCATGCAATTCCATCCTGTATACAAATTAAATGTCAATGTTTTTGTCATATACATTCTCTTATAGTAACAGTCAGCCACTTGAAATGTTCCTTGACACATTCTTATCTCTCCTCACGACCTTATTTCATAAAAGATTCTTTAAGTCAGTAATATGAAAAAGTCTTTGTTTTGAGTCAATTCCATTTACTTTTTTAAATTTCTTTAACAAAGCACTAATTTCTTCTTTACAAAAACCAAAAAAAAAAAAAAAAAAAAAAAAAAAAAAAATATATATATATATATATATATATATATATATATATATATATATATATATATATATATATATATATATATATATATATATATATATATATATATATATATATATATATATATATATATATATATATATATATATCTGTCTGTCTCTCTCCGGCGGTCACCACACCACAAGGCAACACTTCCTGCTGGTGGTGGTAAACACACCGCATCACCCCTGGGTTGATCTCTCTCACAAAACAATTAGGAAGTTGATGAACGCCATTATCGCCCCAAGACGCTGTGCCTCAAATTACAATTGTTTAATAATTGAAGGAGAATTAAGAGGAACGAACTAATGAGTCATTTTCATGACATCGTTTAGTGTCTTTATAAAGTTTCTGAAAAATATAACTAATTAATGAATAATTCGATATGTCCATGAGAAGGAAAACGTTTTTTTATCATATATTGACGACCATAACTCTGTGTGTGTGTGTGTGTGTGTGTTCTAAGATTGTTACTACGATAACTCAGTCAACGTTGGACTGATTTTAATTAAAAACTAGTGCTGAGGTAGGTACCCCATTTGAAGAGAAGCTACGACCCTTTTGGTGTCAAAATATACAAATTAGGTACGTAATTTGTGTTTTTGTTTTCATTCTAACTTGCGTCCAACACATTATATATGACCATGGCCCTCCTAATTTAGTAGTCTCAGTAGTAGTAGTATAGCTCATTATCTTATCTAAATTACGTTCATGCTGTATATAAGGTGTAAAGTGTAAAGTGGGAAAAATTAATTAAATATATTGAAGATGAATAAGGAGACAGGTAGTGTGAGAGCCATGGTGAAACTGTGATGGTAATTCTAAAAATGGGAAAGGTATTGGTGTGAAGTAGTCATGTTATCAGAGGTGTGGTGATAGTGGTGGTGAAGGTGTGGAAGAGGTGTAGTGATGATGGTGGACGTGTGGTGATGGTGGTGGTGGTGGTGAAGGTGTGGAAGAGGTGTAGTGATGATGGTGGAGGTGTGGTGATGGTGGTGGTGAAGGTGTGGAAGAGGTGTAGTGATGATGGTGGAGGTGTGGTGATGGTGGTGGTGAAGGTGTGGAAGAGGTGTAGTGATGATGGTGGACGTGTGGTGATGGTGGTGGTGAAGGTGTGGAAGAGGTGTAGTGATGATGGTGGACGTGTGGTGATAGTGGTGGTGAAGGTGTGGAAGAGGTGTAGTGATGATGGTGGAGGTGTGGTGATGGTGGTGGTGAAGGTGTGGAAGAGGTGTAGTGATGATGATAGTGGTGGTGGCTGAACTGGTTATGATGGTGGTGGCAGCGAAGATGGTAATGATGTTGATCGAGTTGTCAGAGCTTGAGTAAAGACGCAGTTAAAATGGTTATGTGATTAAGTCTTACCTCCATTAAGGGTGTAGATGGCACCTTTTCTGACTGAATGACTGACTGACTGACTGACTGACTGACTGACTGAAAGAATCTTTATTTACTCTTCTCTATCTCTGTCTTGTCATTTTCCTTCGTTGTTCAATGATAAAATAAGAGTGAATTATTAACGTCTTCATAACTATACCCTGTTGCAGATGAAGGCTAATGAAAAGTATCTCAGAACACGTCTTTACCGAGAACTCTACCCGGGTTACTCTTAAATATCATTGACAAATACACTACGTGATCAGTATAGTTTAAATAAACCTTCGAAATATTGGTTGTCAGACGTTAAGCTCTCAAGATAAACTTTTCCTCAAGTTTCACGGAGATTATTTCACTTTGATATCACCGTTGAGAAAAAGGATGAATAAAATTAGCATACAAAAGGCAAGATCAAAACAGGATATGGGACAATATCTGAAGGTAATATGTTTTCCTATTTTGCTAACTCAATGATGCAAACAAATTGTCCAGTCAAGCTTATAGATCGGCTCCGGCAGTTCAGAAATTTTGTTCAAGGGTCATTAGAGATTCATGTGTGCAAATCGAATTCAGAATCAATTTCCTGCCAATAAATTTTTTGTCAACTTTTCGTTTGTGGACATTTACTATACTGAGGTAACCGCCCTGGTGAAGGAGAGGCTGTCTTGTAGCCTTGTAGCGTTTACTACGGTGGAATGTTCACTATATTGTGGTGCTCACTACGGTGTGGTACTGACTATGGTGTGGTACTCACTAAAGTGTGGTGCTCACTATGGTGTAGTGTTGACTATGGTGTGATGCTCATTATGGTGTGGTACACATTGGTGTGTGGTGACAACTGTGGTGTAGTACTCGCAATAGTGTTATTGTTTGTTTTTTTACGGGCATTAGCCCACCCGGGCACAGGTCATTGACCCAGCTTGTGTCTCCCAGTAAAGCCTGTTTGTAAACGCTCTATACGTACTTAAGGGTTATGTCCAATATTCAATTACGTGTATTGTTGAGCCCCTGTTTATTAATCATTGTTGGCATCAAATTCCAAACTGACCTAGACAGCAATGCTTTTGTTAGTATGTAATTTATACAAAATTCACATTTGCCAGAGCTTCGTATTTCTCATGTATTTTAATGAACTTCACAAAAACTTGGCACCGCGTAAATTAAAACTAACAACAAAAATCTGATATGACACAAGCGGGGACTAGGGTGGACGGGTCTGGTAGTTTCAACCTCGCTGTGGCAACAGAACACTTGAGCCATCACCAAATATTATATACACCATATATCAGAGTGAATACCGGTGTTGAGTTAAAAAAAATTGGCCACCACACTACAACATGACACTATCACCACACTACAACATGACACTATCACCACACTACAACATGACACTACACCTTTTTTCAATTGCAATTGAACAATGTTACTTTTGGTTTCAACATCTTCGAATGGAATCAACATTCTTACACTTGATTAATAACAATCTTTACTTTCCGTTCAACAATCATCCAAAACTTTTCAACAGTCGTTCAACACGTGACAATGTTTACTTGCTTTCAACAATCGTCTCATTCTTCTTTGACAATTCACTAATACTTTCAACATTTTACAAAACTAAGTAACAATCTTTAAAACATCATAACTATGCAAAAAGTTTATGTTTTGGTGTTTTTCGTAGATCGAAAGACTAGTTGATCTAATTCGAACTTTTGAAGCAAGTAACGAATCACCGAGTCGAGATGGTGTGCTACACACTCAGTATTTTCATTACGAGTGTGCAGCTTCTCCCGTATACAGTTCGTCGCCGAGCCCTCCAGCATGCCACGGAGGCACCGAATAACAAGTGCTACAGATCGCGGGCGCATTATCGAGGCCTACAGAGCCGAACAAGATTTCCTCGTAGTTGCAGCAGCCCTTGGAGTTCAGCGCACCACGGCATACTCCATTGTGCGAGTATACCAACGCGAAAACAGGGTTGAAGCGGCTCACGCAGGAGGCAGACACAAGATCATCGACAATGAAACTCTGGATCTAATAGTGATGCTGCTTGAAGCAAACCCTATGATGACCTTGAGAGAGATAAAGGAGGAGGTCATGGATATATT
>NW_024716794.1:0-16440 GCF_018991925.1 Homarus americanus | reverse complement strand
TTTTTTTTTTTTTTTTTTTTTTTTCCTTTTAGTTGTTCTCCATCAATATAACATTACACTGGTACTACCCAGCCATCTACATCATAAAACTTTATCCTTTTAAAAGTTTTCCCCAAATATTTGCTTAACTATTTCACGGCGGGGTTTCAGCTTAGAAAAATTGTGCTCGCTAATTTATCATTATGGCAGGATTAAAGGCAATCCCTCAAGTTTTGCCATACAGCATGGGCAATATTCTTTGTGTGAATGAGTCAGTGTACTTCATCATGTTGAAGGAGACTAACAGTATGATATGTTTATGCTGCTGGCAACTCAACCTCAGTGGAAAGGCAAGACAGTGCTAATTACCACAATTATCAGTGCATTAGAAACTTAGTTTCACTTATGTTGCTGGAAAGACATCAAACAATAGCAGATAATCCAAGATGAAAATGTAAATAAATTAATTAATCTAGAACTTGAGTCTACATCATGCAAACTTTAATTGCCATTGTTTGCACTTTCAACCTGCCTTACTATGGAACAAAAATACCGAGGGAGGTTGTACAATATAACTACTGCAATGTGTCTGATACAACAATCTATAAGTATGTAACCATTACATATTCTATTCATAAAATCCCAAACAATAGAAAAAAATTAATATCCAAATTTTAAACTTACTCATAGCCCAGGGAGGAATTTTCCTCTTAGGAGCACTGTCCTCATCAGTTGAGTCATCACTCTCAATATCATTTATATCATAATTATTAATATTTTTCTTATATTTCTTGGAGTTTGGTGTAATGTCATAACTATCTTTGTTTTTCCCAGTAGAACTTGACTGAGACGGTCCAGTAGTTTTGGAAAATGTGGTATTAAGACCATTTTCCTTGTTATCACTTAAAGTGAATGTATGATTTAGTCCAGTTTCCTTGTTATCAGCTAGTGCAATCTGTAGGAAAATTACAGTGTGAGATATATAATCATAAGATGAATAAAAGCATTACAACATAATAATCAACAAAATACAATAGAGAATGCTGACAAACTAACCTGAGCACTGAAGCTACAGGTTCATGTGGAAAGTGGACATGAAGATGTTACTAAGGAGCTAAGAAATAATAAATTTGAGAAAAGGATTAGAGGAATACTGATGGAATACAGGCATAATAACACATTAAACAGAACTGAGCAAAAGATGATGTTATCTAAAGGAAGTTCTGCATTAATTACCAATTGTTAAATAATGCAGCAAAAGGAAAATAAGTACTTTAGTTTTTACCTTTTTAACTGCTGAGCTTGTCAATTTAGCTTGTTGTAACTCAGCAATGCGCTGTGCTTCAAGCAATTTAAGGTATTCTAACTCCTTTTTCTCACGGGCGATGCGTTCTACCTCAGCAATTTTTCTACAAAAGAAAATTTTTCTGATATACTACAGTTTCTTCAATAACTAATAAAGCAGAATAAATTAATCATGACTTCACTGGTGCAATTAAAAACAAAAACATCAATGGAATTTTTTTTTTTAGATTTTTTTACGTGGGTTAATTAACCTACCTGTCATATTAAATATATTAGTGTACCCCACTTAACGGGGTCAATTGAACCCAGAGGGTCCCGCGTTAAGTGAAAACCGCGTTAAGTGAATAACAGAACATATGGGATTAATTCCAATAGAACCCAGCCCGACCCCCAAACTCCACTTTTTGACGACAAATAACTATGTTGTAGTAAAAATAACATCTTAATTTTATGATGGTACATGCACACAATTAATACTTAAGAGAAATACAGTCGCCAAGTTAATGTCCATTCAAATAATGGACTCAACTCCCTCCCCCTCTCACACTACAGTACACAGCCAGCTAACAGATGGTCGGTCGGTCCCTCCCTCCCCCCCCCACCCCCCACCAACCGTCCCAAGGAGATGTGTGGGATAACCTCAAACTAAAGTTAGGAAAATATAATTGACATTGCTGGATTCCTTGTAAGACCAGGAATATTTTGAATATAAATGTCATATATTTTTCACAAAAGATAACATACTTACTCAGATTAAACATTTTATCTAAAAATTGTATGTTTAATGCAAAAAATATGTTGTTTATATTCAAAATGATCACCAAATTATAAGAATTCCAGCAATGTAAATTATATTCTGGCCGGATAATTTGTATGAATTTTATGAGCTAAAACAAATATCTACAGTTAATAAAAAAAAAAATATATTCTTCAACACTATCTGTCAATCAAAGTACCCCACCTTGCCTCCCCCCCTCTTCCAACCACGCGGTCAGTCCCAACCCTCCCCCACCCCCCACCAATCCTCCATTCAGTATTAAATAATACCTCAGATTAAAGTTAGGATAATATAATTGACATTGCTGGATTCCTTGTAAGACCAGGAATATTTTGAATATAAATGTCATATATTTTGGACAAAAGATAACATACTTACTCAGATTAAACATTTTATCTAAAATTGTATGTTTAATGCAAAAAATATGTTGTTTATATTCAAAATGATCACCAAATTATAAGAATTCCAGCAATGTAAATTATATTCTGACCGGGTAATTTGTATGAATTTTATGAGCTAAAACAAATATCTTCAGTTAAAAAAAAATAATTCTTCACCGGGTAACAGATGGTCGGTCGGTTGGTCCCTCCCTCCCCCCCACCAACTGTCCCAAGGAGATGTGTGGGATAACCACTAAATTTTAATAAATAATACCTCAAACTGAAGTTAGGATAATATAATTGACATTGCTGGATTCCTTGTAAGACCAGGAATATTTTGAATATAAATGTCATATTTTTTGGACAAAAGATAACATACTTACTCAGATTAAACATTTTATCTAAAAATTGTATGTTTAATGCAAAAAATATGTTGTTTATATTCAAAATGATCACCAAATTATAAGAATTCCAGCAATGTAAACTATATTCTGGCTGGGTAATTTGTATGAATTTTATGAGCTAAAACAGGCAGTCAGGCAGGGTGGCGGGTGGGGGGTGGTGCGAATCTAAAAATAGCTCTCGAGCCGGACACTCACCGCGTTGCTGTGGAAAAATCCGCGTTAAGTGAAAGTTCAGCTTTGGCAAGGCACCGCGTATATGCGAAAACGCGTTAAGTGAAAGCGCGTTAAGCGGGGTAATACTGTATATATATATATATATATATATATATATATATATATATATATATATATATATATATATATATATATATATATATATATATATATATATATATATATATATATACACACAGTAGAAGTCCAAAAATGCGGACTGCTTGAGGATTGAGTCGGTCCGGATTCTCGGATTTTCCGGATTCTCAGGCAGTACTTTTAAAATTCAAATTTAAGGAGGAATAAAGAAGAGGTGAACAGGTACATTTTGATAGTTTATTCATTAGCAAATATAGCATGCTTCATTTATCAAAACGAGCAGTTTTAATGAAAAAGCTGTGAATTCTAGAATTTTATTCTTTGCCTTTTTTATATCATAAATTGTAGACTTTACAATGTTGTATGTTTCCATTAGAACAGTATTGCTCACACCACGTTCTATTTTAATTATTTAAAGTTTGTCACCCAATTTCAACGTGTTCTTCTTTCTCTTCACACAACGGAGTTTATCTACTTCAGGAGCCATTATTATGGGCTCTGTAAATGGAAAGAGTAGGACTCAAAATTACATACGTTGTCACAGTTTGATTGCTCGTTTTAAAGTGGCGATCGCTTGTTGTCGCTGTGCAGCTGTGGCGCTCACGCATGCGCACATACACACAAAAGCCAGCTAAAAAAAAAAAAAAAAAAAGTTTGAGTTTTCGAAAAGTCCGGATTCTCGGGTGGTCCGGATTTCTGGCATCCGGATTTTTGGACTTTTACTGTATATTAATAGTTTTTTTTATTATTCTTAAGAGGAAATACTGAGTGTTTAACTTAGTGTGGATGTACGTACAACCACCTCAAAAAGCCTGTCTCTCCTTCCAAACGAATCAGAATCGAAACTAAACAAATAATTTAGCACCAGCTGTGATGAGATCATGCGCTACATCTACCACCGAGTATTGATTATAATGTCCCTTACATGAAGATGTTATACACATTCCCTCTAAAATTTTGTTCTGATTGTAATAGACCAAAAATATTGAGAGAGAGAGAGAGGGAGAAAATTACACTTTCTTTTTCATTGGTGTTGTTACCCTGAACCTATCTCTCTCTCTCCAGGCAAAGATGGCATGTTATTGACGTTTTCAAGGACAAAGGGCATAATTAAAATTATTCCCTTGATCATTATGACACAGAAATTTCAACATATTTTACATAGGCATCAATAATATGTTAATACCCCGGTCATTGCAAATGATGTGTCCCTAAAATTCATTGCGAATATCAGGATAATTTCTCCCATAAGAATTAATATAATTATATAATTGGTGGAGGTGTAATGTATTAAAATAAGTACAATACCATAATACAATACAAAACAACACTGCAGAAACACATTTTATTAGCCAAGCATCTTTAGCCTGCAAAAAGGTCACATTATTATACATCCATGGTATCCCTCCCAACCCCCTGGTCGGGGATAATCATATTTTTCTTTTATGGCCCAAACACCCCAAAATGACACTTGAAAATCTGCCTCGTTTAAAGGTGCTGCGAGACATTTAAATCCAGGGCTGGTGCAGTATTCCCAAACCTCTACTCGCTTCCAGTGCTGTCACAGTACTACTGGTTTGTCTTGCAGCCACATATATACATAATGATCACACACACACACACTGTAGGAGGGAGGGAGGTAGGTAGGTAGGTAGGTAGGGAGGGAGGGAGGGAGGTAGGGAGGGAGGGAGCAATGTAGGTGGAAGGCATGTGAGAGAGGGAACAGGGTGGGATGGAGGTAGCAGTATGGGAGGGAGGGAGGGAGCTAGTGTAGGAGGGAGGAAGGGGTGTGGGTGGATGTAACTATACAGTGGGACGGACTGGTAGGGGTAGGTGAAATGGAGGGAGTACTGGACGTTCCTGGAGATGAAGAGGACACCAACCCTCTCTCCTCTACTTGCTGTTTATCAGTGTTGTTTTCCTCTTGTTCAAACACATAGTCTTAGTCACTATCATTATCATCACGTTCAATATCCCTATCAATGCATGCCTCTGTCAATCTATACTCATCTTCACCCCTACCAAATAATTTAGAGTATGTCTCAACCTGATTGAGTGACCGGTTACGTTCACATGCCATGGCTATCGAGAGACTACTGTGTAGTCCCAGGGCCTTGACTGTGAGGAGAGATGGGAGGGTGGGGCCCCCTGGGGAGAGATGGGAGGGGGGGGGAACATTTACACAAACAGATTATGGTAGCTAGACTCAATTTCAAAGGTGCGGGAAAAGCAGATTTGGAAAACGTTCTAATACGTGACTGACCAGAGATAATAATATCGGTGATCACGTAATTGAACGTTAATGACCAGTTATGGGTTAAAATAAGCATAGAATATTGATTCACCATGGGTGTAAAAAATTCACTTACTGTAAAGACACACCGACACAAATGTTGTTAATAATTACTAAACTTTGTGATTGTGTGTATAAAATGTGTGAATGAGTAGGAGGCATTACGAAAAAAAATTTGACACAGTATCGACACTACCACACAACGCAACAGATCAAAGCAGACAGAGAGAACTCTTTCGCATGGCCTGGTGTATGAATACACAGCAAAAACAATTAACTATGCAGCCTGCTCACATAGCTTGAGCCACCAAGCACCAGAGATGACACACACCTCCAGCATGTTCCTTATTTTGCTCCTGAAAAGTTAAATATCATCATACATAGAAAACAAAACTCCATTATGAAAACACATATGGCCTCCACCCAAAAAATCCCACCAAGCACATTATATATGCAATAATGCACAGCCACACATTAATCCTTTATCATGCCTAAAATAAACCAAATTAAATGACAGTAACCAGCAGAAATATTCCATTAAATTGGAAATGAAGAGAGATGCAGGCATAATTAACGACCATTAAAGAGGAACAAAATTTACAGCATAATCAGCCGAGTCTTGGGGTCAGAAGTCCATAGCTGGTAACAGCATCGTACCTGGCATCTCTGCCAAGCACTACTTCTGACAGAGGAATACAGTATGAGTGCAGCAGCTAGTTAGCTTGTGCAGTTTGAAACAAATTTACTGTAGCATATTGTAATTATTTCTTTCAATTTTCTAATTCGCTTTGCGGATAAGCAAGGTATGCTTTGCGAATACAGATACTGAACTAAGTATAGAATATGCCTGTTAAAATATAAATTGCGAATAAGTGGGGTCATGATTAACGTTTCAATTGAAAAGTGCAATAAAAGCCATTATGCTTGAGATAAGACATACAAATATTATAAAGCACATACGACCCAAATGATATCTTATTGTCCACCACCAGCAAAACTTCGCCCAGCAGCGGGGAATGTATGGAACAGCTTCACTCCCTGTTTTTACTTAAAATTTGAATTATCTCTCTAATTTTATGAATTTACACACCCTCACAGATGAGTCACAGACATGAGGGCTCGGAGCAGTATAGTCACCTCTCACTTTACACGGATTTAATTAGCATGTTCTTAAAATAACACTAGCATTAAGTTAACACCTATTTTTAAATAACACAGTTTTCAAAAGAGTCCCATTGCGCCAGGCAGCATAGTTCTACATCTCATTGCTTTCCTACTTTACAAAAAAGGAAAGAGTAACAATCACCTTAACCTCAGCCATCAACATATGGTAACTCGAAAGCTCCCACTTCTCCCCATTCACCTGCTCTGTCATCTGATTCAAATGACTAACTCCCCCAGTAACCCCCACCTCTCCTCCACCACTAGTTCCTGCATGCCATCTCAGCCATCATTCAATGTTTACGTTCGCACAAATTTTCATTTAAAATCTATTTTCTTACTACTGTATTATTAGATTTGCTTCTATTATTGTATTATTATTGTTAATATATTTTTGTAAAAAAAACATACTGAAGGAAATAGATCCACAAATTAAAGTTTTTAGGGAGCGCTTCCCCTAACCCCCGCCATTTCCTTTATTTATGGGATAATTAGGTTTGATTTACACGGTCATTCTCAAGAACGTAACTACCATATAAATTGAGAGATGGCTGTACACAGCTTGTTCCAAAATGAGCAATCCTCAGTGAAGTGAGAGGTGCACCAGGCGAGCAAAACTGAGGTACTTGGATGTGCATTAATAAAAGCAACCAGTGGAGTTATGGTCTCCAGTTTGTGCAGTGGGCAATGAATAAAATGTACGGTACCATGAAACCACCAAAATGGTACCTTACCAGCTGTGTTTCCTATGGAAGAAAGTGCTTACAAGATAAGCACAAAAACTGTAATTGAAAACACACTTGCTTGACACCAGATAGGGTTATTGCACTACAATGGTATTAAATAAGGTGATATTCCCCAGAAATAACTTGGTATTCAGAAATTTTCCCACACAGAGTACCTGTGGAGATCCATCAATTAAAAGGTGCCACTGTAGAAGTAGCTGTCTAACATAGCAGGGCTCTCATTTGATAGACAGTCTTCATTGCAACAGAGCCTGTTATAGCCATAAATCATGTGGTGGGGAATGGGGGAAAATGAAAATTCTCCCAATAATGGACAGAGCTTGTATGGATTAGTTTGGTACAGTATTGGCAGGGTTTACTGTAATTTTATTTAATACACTTACCGTTTCCTTTCTTCCTCTTGACGACGGCGTTGCTCTGCCAGATATAATAGTTTTTCCTCCTCATTTTGCTTTTCTTCTTCCTTTAATTTCCTTGACTCCTCTTCCTGTTTCCTTCGTTCTTCTTCCTGGTTTCATAAATTAGAAATGGAGTCACAATCATTTTAAAGAAAAAATACACAGAAAGATGAAGTGTATGTAACCTGACTTTTAATATACTGTAAACCCTCGATAACTCGGAATTTTATACAACTCGGCATGGATATGTTCTCGGAATGGTTTCTTTTTTTTTACGGGGATTAGCCCACCCGGGCACAGGTCACTTGACCCACATCAGGGCCTGGGGGGGCAAAGATATAATAATAATAATAATAATAATAATAATAATAATAATAATAATAATAATAATAATAATAATAATAATAATAATAATAATAATAATAATAATAATAATACAGGGGGGTAATAATAATAACACTGGTCTACAAAAAAATATTTTTTTTTTCTGGCATGAAACCTTTTAACTGTTTTTTACTAACTTTAAGGTGCTGAATCCAAATCTGATCTCAGATTTGCTCCATCACGTAACGTGCCAGAATTTACTGAGCTACCAGAGATTGAGGATATAGACCGGAATTCACCTGTTTCTACTGATGAAGATGAAGAGACTGATCTTTTCAAGCCATCTGGTGAAGATTGTGAAAAGCCAACGTTGTTTACTCAGTCAGAATTGAATGATCTGGTCAGAGATCTAAATTTGCCAAAACAGTCTGCTGAATTGTTAGCTTCCAGGCTTC
The DNA here is from genome assembly GCF_018991925.1 of Homarus americanus. Taxonomy (NCBI): domain Eukaryota; kingdom Metazoa; phylum Arthropoda; class Malacostraca; order Decapoda; family Nephropidae; genus Homarus; species Homarus americanus. The sequence goes on along the minus strand of NW_024716794.1, from coordinate 7,905 downwards.
AAGAGAAACGACTCTTAAAACCTGGCACGAGTGTCTCCTTTTATCGCAACAGAGAAGAGCAACTGCGGAAGTACTTTCATTCATATGACCAGCTTGTTTTTTGTAATGATGTAGAAGGACTTCTTCTCTCCATGGGACTACCAGCATATGATAGTAAGGATTGGAGACTTTTTATTGACAATTCTAAAAGGAGCTTGAAATGTGTTCTTCTTCATAACGGAAACAAGTACAGTTTTACCCCGCCTAACGCGGTTTCACTTAGCGCGTTTTCGCATATACGCGGTGCCCTGCCAAAGCTGAACTTTCACTTAACACGGATTTTTTCCACATATACGCGGTGAGTGTCCAGCTCGAGATGCTATTTTTACATTTTGCCCACGCGCCACGCGCCACCCGCCCGCCCGCCTGCCTGCCTCTCCCTCCTCCTCCCTCCGCTTGGGCAAGCGGCGCGGTAAGGTTGCGCAGTGTGTGTCTTTGTTGCGTTATCACTGACGTCATATGACGTCTCGGACTGTGATTGGCCATGCAGCCCTACCCCCCTCTGCTGCTAGCTGTAATTGGCTTAAAGTATTATGACGTGACTACCCCGGGGAGGGAGGGAGGGAGGAGAGACGACGCTTGACCTAGCCGCGGCAGTTTCATCCCTCAAGGCCACCCCGGGTTAACGCGCATCCATTGTTCCGTAAAATGGCTTCCGCCGGACCACCACCGCCCCCAGAGAGAGACCTTTCCTTACCTGGACCCAGCGGCACTAAGCCAAAGAAGACACGACGTTCATTAAGCTACGAGGTGAAGTACCAAATTGTTCAAGATTTGGAGAAAGGAAGACGGCAAGTTGATCTCGCGCGCCAGCATGGCGTCAACGAATCTACGATTCGTACAATCAAGAAGGATGCAGCCAAGATCAAAGAGCACATGAAAATCACAAAGTCTGCAGGTGCTTCATCTATCAGGTATTGCCAGAACAGGGTGCTGGCAAAAGTGGAAAATTTGCTGGTGAGTTATTTGGTGCGTCAGGCGCGACGCAACATGGCGGTGGACACGCGCTCAGTGCAGGAGTACGCACGTGAGCTATACGCAGCAGTGACACGTAAACTGGGAATTGCAGAGCCCAAACCCTTCAATGCTTCCTCTGGTTGGCTGCATAGGTTTAAGAAGAGGAACAAGATCACCAACATCAACATTGGTGGTGAGGAAGCGAGTGCTGACCGTGCGGCGGCTAGAGATTTTCCTCCGTTTTTACGTGAGATTATGGAGGAAGGACAGTACAGTGACGACCAGGTGTTTAACATGGACGAATCTGGTCTTTTCTGGAAAAAGTTGTCCAGTCTGCCAGCAAGGTAAGGGGCCGGAAGATGCAGAAGGAACGCATCACCGTCCTGTTTACCTATGTACCTAAACCAAAGGTCGGTGATTCACAGTTCGCAGCGCACACTAAAAGAAGGGACATGAACAAGCTTAATGTCCACTGGCTAACCGCACGTAAGGCGTGGATGTCCTCTTCTCTGTCCCTCTTCTGGTTTGACAACTGTTTTGTTCCTGACGTGAAGAAATTCTGCGAGCAACAGAATGTTTCATTCAATATTTTGTTGCTCCTTGACAACGCACCTGGACACTCGCCCCTACTTATGGATCGTCACCCCAACGTAAAAGTGGTCTTCCTTCCTCCCAACACTACGTCATTAATCCAGCCCATGGACCAGGAGTTGATCTGCAATGTGAAAGCTGCGTACTCTGCAAAGAAGTTCAAGCTCCTGAACGACTCTACCAACACCAAGGATGAGTTGCGTAAGCTGGGTGACACCGACAGCGAGAGCAAAAGCGACGAGGACAAGGAACAAGAGGCGGGACTCAAGAACTTCTCGTCAAACAATTTTGGAAGAAGTTTAACGTTAAACGTGGTAGAGGACAATAAAAAGTGAAAGTTTTTATTTTTAGATGGCCATTTGTCCAATACTGCGTACCCATGAAAAAAGAACACAGGCGAAATCCTGGGTCATTTGGACAATATTTAGAGGTGGCTCAAGCCATTTGAAGTTAACACTACTGAAATTATTATTGATTTTTTCTAATTTCTTTATTTATGAACCGATTACTATGAAACTTTGCAGGTATATGTAGAATGCAAATTCAAACTAAAGTTGTTCCTAACATTTTTTCTAAAAATGAGTAATGAGTATTTTGGCTGGTGCAGCTATTGGCAATGCAGAGGGGAGGGAGAGGCGGGTGTCAGTCGGGGTAGGGGGAAGAGGTTGTGTGCCAGTGTCTGACTGGTACAGTAGCATCAGTTGTGTGTGAGACGTGACGCTGGAAGAGTGGAAAATATCAGAGAATGTTTCAGCACTCAGTTTTGACACAACAGCTTCAAACACTGGGCACTTGTCGGGGGCATGTGTCATTCTGGAGCAGAAACTCGGCCGCCGTCTTCTGCATCTCGCGTGTCGTCACCACATCCTTGAGCTTGTTGCCGAGAAAGCGTATGTGGAATGCATGGGGCCTTCCTCTGGACCAGATATTACTCTCTTCTCTCGCTTCAAGCATAAGTGGAAGGACATCAGTCAAGATGACTACAGCCCTCTCTCAGACCTCCCTCCAAGTTTGTACGAGAAACGAGATGACCTCATCTGTTGCTGGAAACATCATCTGGGCAAGAAGCAGCAGCCACGTGATGATTACCGTGAGGTACTGGAGCTAGCAATCAGGTGTCTCGATGGAGCTCTACCCAAGTTTAATCTCCGACGGCCCGGAGCACTTCACCGAGCACGGTGGATGGCTAAGCCCATTTATGTCATGAAGATCCTGATTTTTGCTAATCAGTTTAAACTAACTGCTCGTGAGACATTAGGCTTGAAACGATTCACATTCTTTGTGCTAGAGGTGTATGTCAGTGCATGGTTCACGGCCTCCGTTCCATCCTCCGCTCCTGCTAATGATTTGCGGCTCCTCCAAGACCTGTCAGAGTACCACGACGTCAAAATATCAAGAACATGTCTCACAGTCTTCGGTCGTCACCTGTGGTACCTCAGTGAAGGCTTGGTGGGTCTTGCACTCTTCGATCCACAAGTTAATGCAACAATGAAGACAAACATAGTTCGGGCAATCGTTGAGAGGAAGGCGACCGAGGATTCACCAAAACGTGCTGCTCTTCCTGCCACATCTTCCCTTCCCACAAAGCAGCTCTCAGACTTTGCTTCTAGAGGATCAAACTTTCTATTTGAAAGTCTCAAAATGAAGACTTCTTTTTTGTCCAAGGAACCTGACACATGGTCTGATGATGAAGACTTCAAAACTGGCGTCGCAGTTGTGGGTGGTCTCAGAGTCATCAACGACACTGCAGAGAGAGGGATTGCCTTGATACAGGCATTCAACAGCAAGATCACAAAGAGTGAAGACCAGCGTCAACATCTGCTGCAGGTTGTTGAAGAGCAGAGGCGGTCACAACCAAGGACATCAAAACAGGACCTTACAAGCAAAAAGCGAAAACAATGAATGGGTTGTCCACACCTCTCCCACCCATTGATGTAAGCGTGTTCACTGCAGTTTCATTTTAAAAAGGAATTAATCATTTATATGTACAGTGTACACATAAACTTGCTCAATATGTAAATTTTAAAATAAACCGGCATATTATGAATATTCGTATTTTTTGCCAAAAGGATAAAACTTCAATTGACTTGAGCTACCTCTAAATATTGTCCAAATGACCCAGGATTTCGCCTGTGTTCTTTTTTCATGGGTACGCAGTATTGGACCAATGGCCATTCCATTTAATCAATTTTAGAAATTCACCCCTATGCACTATTGTCACCCCACGGTAGACTTCTTGGTGGAGGCATGGGATCTGCTGACTATTGCTACGATTCGTCACGCATGGAGACATGTGTTGCATGGCATACCAGGTGAGAGGAGGAGTGAACCTGTGACTGGTGAGGTTCAGACTGTTGCAGTAGCAGTGGACCTTGCCAGAGAAGCTGCGCTCAATATTACAGCTGAAGGCTTCTCCGAGACCACCAACGAAGACATCCTGGAGGTGATCAAAGATCCTGAAGTGACTGCCGACGAGATGTTGGAAGAAGAACCCGCCAGTGAAGAGGAGGAAGAAGGTGCGTCATTCTCCGAAGAACCTAGTTTAAGTCATAATGATATTAAGTGTGTCATAGAGTTTACAGAAAAAATTAAGTCCGTCCTTTCCCGCGACAATGACGATGAACGCTATGACGTCTTCCATACCCGACTGGTGCAGGCTATGGAGCCGTACATCAAGGTGTATCACGACAACATCAACACCAGCCGTCAGCAAAGCATAACAGATTTCTTCGCCCGCAACCCACCACAGCCAGCCCAAGCCAGTGATAGTGAAAGTGAAGTTGACTTTGAGGGATTTGTCAGGGAAGCCCTGACAACTGTAAGTGACAGTGATGTTGATTCACCTAGTAATGGTGATTCACCTAGTAATGGTGATTCACCTGAGGGCCAGTAATCTGCCCTCTGCCTCGGAACCAGCCTCCATCCCCGTATGCCGACCCATCTCTTCTACTACCGTAAGTGTTCCGCAAAATTTTTCGTTTTTTAACCTATTCTTTATTTTTCCTATGTTAACCTTTATCTTTCCTAACCTAACCTCTTCTATATTACTTGTTTTTTCATGCCATCATAAAGTTAAGATAGAATTTTTACTACAACATAGTTATTTGTCGTCAAAAAGTGGAGTTTGGGGGTCGGGCTGGGTTCTATTGGAATTAATCCCATATGTTCTGTTGTTCACTTAACGCGGATTTCACTTAGCGCGGGACCCTCTGGGTTCTTTTGACCGCGTTAAGTGGGGTACAACTGTATGGTTCAATTCCAATCGGACATTCTGTACAAATTAAAGAAGAGTATGAAAACATTAAGACTGTTCTAGAGAGGTTGCAATACCAGGCTCATGAATGGTTAATTTGTGTGGACTTGAAAATGGTAAACTTTCTATTGGGCCAGCAAGGAGGGTACACAAAATACCCCTGTTTTCTGTGCTACTGGGACAGCAGGGCTACAGCAGACCATTGGGTGAAAAAGAATTGGCCACCAAGACATAGTTTGATGCCTGGTGACAAGAATATCATTAACGATCCTCTGGTTGACAGGAAAAACATTGTCCTTCCTCCTCTGCACATAAAACTTGGGATCATGAAGCAATTCGTCAAGGCTCTTGATCATAGTGGAGAGTGTTTCAGATATATATGCTCAACCTTTCCAAGTCTTAGCGACGAGAAGAAAAAGGCAGGGATTTTTGATGGACCTCAAATAAGAACACTACTCAGAGATCCACACTTCCTTGCAACAATGACTGAGGCACAGGCAAGAACTTGGAATGCTTTCTCTAATGTGGTGCGGAACTTCTTAGGGAACAAGAAAGCGGACAACTATCAAGAAATTGTGGAAGAGCTGCTCTTGAGTTTACAAGCACTTGGATGCAGAATGAGTATCAAGGTTCACTACTTACACAGTCACTTGGACGAGTTTCCAGAAAATCTGGGAGAAGTGAGCGAGGAGCAAGGGGAGCGCTTTCATCAAGACATTAAAGTAATGGAAGAACGTTACCAAGGTCGATGGGACTCGAACATGATGGCGGACTACTGCTGGAGTTTGATGAGAGACATTCCAGAAGCTGTACATAAGAGATCGGCCAAAAAGAGGAAGTTTATGTAACTGTAACTTGATCTTAATACTTGCACTATTTCTACCGCACATTAATTGTTTTTTTTCACCCTTCAATGTTACATTTAAATATTATATGTGCATTAACTTTCCAATTTGATATTAAAAATTTTTGGTTATAGAAAAATACAAATTATAATGCTGAAAAAATTTATGTATACATGTTTAAACCGTCAATTTTGATCCAAAAGTTTACGTTTCCCAGCAAAAGTGCAATATGGTATATCTCAAAAACCTGATGTGATAGACAAAAACCAGTCATATTTGGATTCTACACCCCAAATTTACTTAAAATCCGTTTAAAAACCTTGTGCCAGAAAAATTGCGTTGACCGGTGTAATTAATTAAAATTAATAAAAATTTTAATAAACAAAATAACAGTAATAATAATAAATAACCGTAAATAGTAAAAAAAAAAAATCAAGAGTGAGAAACGACATACATTATGTATATTGTGTTGTCAACAGCAAAAATCTCGGCATATCTGGTAGCCTGTGTCACCTACCATACCTCTGTGTCACCTACCATGCCTGTGTCTCACCTACCATGCCTGTGTGTCACCTACCATACCTCTGTGTCACCTACCATGCCTGTGTGTCACCTACCATACCTCTGTGTCACCTACCATGCCTGTGTGTCACCTACCATGCCTGTGTGTCACCTACCATACCTCTGTGTCACCTACCATGCCTGTGTGTCACCTACCATGCCTGTGTGTCACCTACCATGCCTGTGTGTCACCTACCATGCCTGTGTGTCACCTACCATGCCTGTGTGTCACCTACCATACCTCTGTGTCACCTACCATGAATCTGTGTTACCTACCACACCTGTGTCACCTACCATGCCTGTGTCACCTACCATGCCTGTGTCACCTACCATGCCTGTGTCACCTACCATGCCTGTCACCTACCATGCCTGTGTCACCTACCATGCCTGTGTCACCTACCATACCTCTGTGTCACCTACCATACCTCTGTGTCACCTACAATGATGCTCCATTCTTCGCCTGCAGTGCTGGTAAGTGTTACTTTTTGTATATTTAGTAATTACCTGTACACACACACATATGGGTCGATGATTTTTGTATGAAGGGGGAAAGGCCTCGATAAGTCAGAATCTGGTATACCTCAGCAAGGCCAGAGCCCAGATGTGCTGATTTATCGAGGGTTTACTGTATAGTAAATATATACGAGAGTTTTAAATTCAACGCAACTATGAATAATTTAATTTCCAAGGTTACTGCTTAAACCTACCTGTTCTTTAATCTTCTTAACTCTAGCCTCTTCTGCACGTCTCTTAGCAAGAAGTTGCTGCTTTCTGTGCTGCTGCTGCTGTTCTCTTAGTCGCTCCTCTCTGTTCTTTCTATCTCTGTCTTGTTGTTTCTTTGCTTCTATAGCCTTACGCTCTCTTTCTTCACGAGCTTCCTGTACCCGCTTCATCCTTTCCTCGTTGCGTCTGTTATAAAATAATAATTGAATAAAATTAATGACAATTCATACAAGATTCATTAAACCACCCAACACCTTGTTCTCCCATTTACCTGATACTTTTGATAATAAAAATAAAATACTGCTACAGTTATTATCTTATTCATTAAAAGACTTAGAACAAAATACACTAAAATATAATGGCTGTTAGCATAAGAATTATATATTTCTAATGTTGCAGTTGCTGCTGCACTGTTGCCATGTCTTGAATCTATTTTCAGTAACATCGGTGTATGACGAACAGTGCTATAGTGAATTACTTTTCAGGTTTTAAACAACTGCCGTCAGTCCTTAGCCCTCTCATTAACCAGGGTGTTCCTGTATATAATAAATACTGTATGCAAAACCTTTTGTATCTTGTGTCTTACCGAGGATGACGAGGTAAGCATCAGCCGACTTCTTGAGAAAGTTTTTGGTGTATCACGAGAGCTACCATGGGTACTGCTGCTGCTGCTGAGTAAAATCTTCTTTGGTCGAATAACCTACTACCATGGGTACTGCTGCTGCTGCTGAGTAAAATCTTCTTTGGTCGAATAACCTACATAGGAAAAAAATATATCAATTATAAAATTTAGTAAAGGCATCATTCAGAACAAAGGAAAGTGTATATTGTATATAGAGTATACCATATGCAGTATGTAATACTACTGCACATTTCCCCAGCTGCAAACAAGGTGTCACTCAAATCAAGGACATATCCACTTACTGCTACAATTCC
>NW_024716793.1:0-7097 GCF_018991925.1 Homarus americanus | reverse complement strand
TTGTTTGATTGTTTTTATGTATGTTTGTTTGTTCTATTGTTTGTTTGTATGTTTTATTGTTTGTTTGTTTTGTTTTATTCTTCGTTTGTTCGTTTTATTGTTTGTTTGATTGTTTGTTTGTTTTATTGTTTTTTGGTATGTTTGTTTGTTTTATTGTTTTTGTTTGTTTTATTGTTTGTTTTTTAGAATGATGTTTTTGGTGGTGTCATTATTGTTTGTGTTGTGTTGTTGCTTGCTTGTTTGTTTGTGATGTGTTGTTTGTTTTTGGTTGGTGTGAGAGAGAGAGAGAGAGAGAGAGAGAGAGAGAGAGAGAGAGAGAGTATCAACACAATTTCCATACCATATACTTACCAACAACTTTGTCATAACGTAACAGTGACCCAGGGACTCTCTCTCTCTCTCTCTCTCTCTCTCTCTCTCTCATGATAAAAAACTGATCGACTTGTACCTGTGGTTCTTGTTTGTGTTTTAATTGTTAATTTAATACAACTTTTTATCTTATTTCTAATTTCTACTGTTGTTCCAGCCACATGTTGTATTGTTCATAATAATAATAATAATAATAATAATACGGTATTTATAAAAATAAAAATAATGATGATAATAATAATGATTGAGACGATAATTATTAAAATATGGAGGCAGGAGGAGGAAGAGGGAAGGAATGATGATAGTTGAGAAGATGACAATAGTAGTGATAATGCTGGTTGTGGTAGTGATGGTAATATTATACACGTAACAATAATGGTTGCCCTTCGTGTACGAGGATGGCCGGCTCTAGAGCAACCTAGGCGTGAATTTGTTTAAGGTGTTAGAATCTGTCGCTAACACCACAACCACACCCTAAGTTAACGAGTTGTATGACCAAGTTTCAATGAATAATCCGAGAAGACCGGACAACTCGCCAACTGCACTGGCTAACCATTATTCCAGAATAAGATCCGCAAATCAATTAACATTCAGGTTCCCATTTACTGGTAAATAGAAAGCCAAATGACGTAAAAAAAAATGCTCATAGTTTCACTCTGTCCGGGAATCGAACAGGGGTCCACTCGCTTGCAAGGCGAGCATGCTGACTATTACACCACAGGTTGCCAAAATCACGTTAACTAAAAATTTTTTTTTTTTTTTCGTGCTGGTCAAGCCCCGACCAGAGGTTAGCTAGACCCCCGGACAACTCTTTCGGAGCTTGACCAGCACGTGGTATTGGTAATATTATCTCGACTTGATTATATGTTACAAATTCACTTGTGAGTTTTTCAATGTTTTGTTTTGTATAATATTTACTTATTCTAAGCTAAATGTTAACAAATAAATGACTTAAATAATACGAAAACAAACAAATAAAAGCGGAACTCCACCTAATATATACTGTATGTTACACTAAATAGGGATAAATGGCCTTTAGTGATAACTTCTATGTATTTATCTTTTCTAGAAGCTTTTGACTGGCCATGAACGATCCTGTAGATCATAAATATACATATAAATGAATACCTTCATGCATAATGTAACCTGACCAGACCTAACCTAACTTAACCTAATCTAGCCTAACCTAACGTAACCTAACGTAATCTAGCCTTGTTGTTGTTGTTGTTGTTGTTGCTGTTGTTGTTCTTCTTCTTCTTTTCTTCTTCTTCTTCTTCTTCTTTTTCTTCTTCTCCTCCTCCTCCTCCTCCTCCTCCTCCTCTGCATTATACCATCATCAACTAAATTAAAATTCAAACGCCTTAACCTTACACACTGTGACCCAGGGTTGGAGAGGGGGGATGGGGGAGGGCGGGGGAAGACTCACCTAAATCACCCAGCAGGCGCTTTGTGACACCCAACAAGTGACCTTTGGGTGGGGGCAGTTTTCTCGCCAGATCTAGACCAGTGGGCAGTGTTAACCCCCAAAGGTCACCGAGGCAGGAGTGACCTTTGGGAAGTTTTGGGATTATAAATAGTGTTGTAGGAGGTGGTGGTGGAGGTGGTAGGTTAGTGAAGTCCTTGGTGGTGGTGGTTTGTTGAAGAGGGTCTGTTTTTTTTATTGTTTTTATGTTTGTGTGATTGTTTTATGTATGTTTGTTTGTTTTACTGTTTGTTTGTTTGTTTGTTTGTTTGTTTTATTGTTTGCTTGTTTTGTTTTATTCTTCGTTTGTTCGTTTTATTGTTTGTTTGTTTGATTGTTTGTTTGTTTTATTGTTTGTTGGTATGTTTGTTTGTTTTATTGTTTTTGTTTGTTTTATTGTTTGTTTTTTAGAATGATGTTTTTTGTGGTGTCATTATTGTTTGTGTTGTGTTGTTGATTGCTTGTTTGTTTGTGATGTGTTGTTTGTTTGTGGTTGGTGTGTGTGTGAGAGAGAGAGAGACACAGAGAGAGAGAGAGAGAGAGAGAGAGTATCAACACAATTTCCATACCATATATTTGCCAACAACTTTGTCATAACGTAACAGTGAGCCAGGGACTCTCTCTCTCTCTCTCTCTCTCTCTCTCATGATAAAAAACTGATCGACTTGTACCTGTGGTTCTTGTTTGTGTTATAATTGTTAATTTAATACAACTTTTTATCTTATATCTAATTTCTACTGTTGTTCCAGCCACATGTTGTATTGTTAATAATAATAATAATAATAATAATAATAATAATAATAATAATAATAATAATAATACCGTATTAATAATAATAAAAATAATGATGATAATAATAATAATTGAGACGATAATTATTAAAATATGGAGGCAGGAGGAGGAAGAGGGAAGGAATGATGATAGTTGAGAAGATGACAATAGTAGTGATAATGCTGGTTGTGGTAGTGATGGTAATATTATACACGTAACAATAATGGTTGCCCTTCGTGTACGAGGATGGCCGGCTCTAGAGCAACGTAGGCGTGAATTTGTTTAAGGTGTTAGAATCTGTCGCCAACACCACAACCACACCCTAAGTTAACGAGTTGTATGACCCAGTTTCAATGAATAGTTCGAGAAGACCGGACAACTCGGCAACTGCACTGGCTAACCATTATTCCAGAATAAGATCCGTAAATCCCATTTACTGGTAAATAGAAAGCCAAATGACGTAAAAAAAAATGCTCATAGTTTCACTCCGTCCGGGAATCGAACAGGGGTCCACTCGCTTGCAAGGCAAGTATGCTGACTATTACACCACAGGTTGCCAAAATCACGTTTAGTAAAAAAAATTTTTTTTTTTTTTCGTGCTGGTCAAGCCCCAACCAGAGGTTAGCTAGACCCCCGGACAACTCTTTCGGAGCTTGACCAGCACGTTGTATTGGTAACATTATCTCGACTTGATTATATGTTACAAATTCACTTGTGAGTTTTTCAATGTTTTGTTTTGTATAATATTTACTTATTCTAAGCTAAATGTTAACAAATAAATGACTTAAATAATACGAAAACAAACAAATAAAAGCGGAACTCCACCTAATATATACTGTATGTTACACTAAATAGAGATAATTGGCCATTAGTGATAACTTCTATGTATTTGTCTTTTCTAGAAGCCTTTGACTGGCCATAAACGATCCTGTAGATCGTAAATATACATATAAATGAATACCTTCATGCATAATGTAACCTGACCAGACCTAACCTAACTTAACCTAATCTAGCCTAACCTAACCTAACGTAATCTAGCCTTCTTCTTGTTCTTGTTCTTGTCTTCTTGTTCTTGTTCTTGTTTTTCTTGTTCTTGTTCTTGTTCTTTTTGTTCTTGTTCTTGTTCTCCTCCTCCTCCTCCTCCTCCTCCTCCTCCTCCTCCTCTGCTTTATATCATCATCAACTAAATTAAAATTCAAACGCCTTAACCTTACACACTATGACCCTGGGTTGGAGAGGGGGGATGGGGGAGGGCGGGGGAAGACTCACCTAAATCACCCAGCAGGCGCTTTGTGACACCCATCAATTGACCTTTGGGTGGGGGCAGTTTTCTCGCCAGATCTAGACCAGTGGGCAGTGTTAACCCCCAAAGGTCACCGAGGCAGGAGTGACCTTTGGGAAGTTTTGGGATTATAAATAGTGTTGTAGGAGGTGGTGGTGGAGGTGGTAGGTTAGTGAAGGCCTTGGTGGTGGTGGTTTGTTGAAGAGGGTCTGTTTTTTTCATTGGTTTATGTTTGTTTGATTGTTTTTATGTATGTTTGTTTTATTGTTTGTTTGTATGTTTTATTGTTTGTTTGTTTTGTTTTATTCTTCGTTTGACCGTTTTATTGTTTGTTTGATTGTTTGTTTGTTTTATTGTTTGTTGGTATGTTTGTTTGTTTTATTGTTTTTGTTTGTTTTATTGTTTGTTTTTAGAATGATGTTTTTTGTGGTGTCATTATTGTTTGTGTTGTGTTGTTGCTTGCTTGTTTGTTTGTGATGTGTTGTTTGTTTGTAGTTGGTGTGTGTGTGAGAGAGAGAGACACAGAGAGAGAGAGAGAGAGAGAGAGAGAGAGAGAGAGAGAGAGAGAGAGAGTATCAACACAATTTCCATACCATATATTTACCAACAACTTTGTCATAACGTAACAGTGAGCCAGGGACTCTCTCTCTCTCTCTCTCTCTCTCTCATGATAAAAAACTGATCGACTTGTACCTGTGGTTCTTGTTTGTGTTTTAATTGTTAATTTAATACAACTTTTTATCTTATTTCTAATTTCTACTGTTGTTCCAGCCACATGTTGTATTGTTAATAATAATAATAATAATAATAATAATAATAATAATAATAATAATAATAATAATAATTATAATAATACGGTAATAATAATAATAAAAATAATGATGATAATAATAATAATTGAGACGATAATTATTAAAATATGGAGGCAGGAGGAGGAAGAGGGAAGGAATGATGATAGTTGAGAAGATGACAATAGTAGTGATAATGCTGGTTGTGGTAGTGATGGTAATATTATACACGTAACAATAATGGTTGCCCTTCGTGTACGAGGATGGCCGGCTCTAGAGCAACCTAGGCGTGAATTTGTTTAAGGTGTTAGAATCTGTCGCCAACACCACAACCACACCCTAAGTTAACGAGTTGTATGACGCACTTTTAATGAATAGTCCGAGAAGACCGGACAACTCGGCAACTGCACTAGCTAACCATTATTCCAGAATAAGATCCGCAAATCGATTAACATTCAGGTTCCCATTTACTGGTAAATAGAAAGCCAAATGACGTAAAAAAAAAATGCTCATAGTTTTACTCCGTCCGGGAATCGAACAGGGGTCCACTCGCTTGCAAGGCGAGCATGCTGACTATTACACCACAGGTTGCCAAAATCACGTTTAGTAAAAAAATTTTTTTTTTTTTCGTGCTGGTCAAGCCCCGACCAGAGGTTAGCTAGACCCCCGGACAACTCTTTCGGAGCTTGACCAGCACGTGGTATTGGTAATATTATCTCGACTTGATTATATGTTACAAATTCACTTGTGAGTTTTTCAATGTTTTGTTTTGTATAATATTTACTTATTCTAAGCTAAATGTTAACAAATAAATGACTTAAATAATACGAAAACAAACAAATAAAAGCGGAACTCCACCGAATATATACTGTATGTTACACTAAATAGGGATAATTGGCCTTTAGTGATAACTTCTATGAATTTATCTTTTCTAGAAGCTTTTGACTGGCCATAAACGATCCTGTAGATCATAAATATACATATAAATGAATACCTTCATGCATAATGTAACCTGACCAGACCTAACCTAACTTAACCTAATCTAGCCTAACCTAACCTAACGTAACCTAACGTAATCTAGCCTTGTTTGTTGTTGTTCTTTTTCTTCTTCTTTTTCTTCTTCTTCTCCTCCTCCTCCTCCTCCTCCTCCTCTGCATTATACCATCATCAACTAAATTAAAATTCAAACGCCTTAACCTTACACACTGTGACCCTGGGTTGGAGAGGGGGGATGGGGGAGGGCTGGGGAAGACTCACCTAAATCACCCAGCAGGCGCTTTGTGACACCCATCAAGTGACCTTTGGGTGGGGGCAGTTTTCTCGCCAGATCTAGACCAGTGGGCAGTGTTAACCCCCAAAGGTCACCGAGCAGGAGTGACCTTTGGGAAGTTTTGGGATTATAAATAGTGTTGTAGGAGGTGGTGGTGGAGGTGGTAGGTTAGTGAAGTCCTTGGTGGTGGTGGTTTGTTGAAGAGGGTCTGTTTTTTTATTGTTTTTATGTTTGTTTGATTGTTTTTATGTACGTTTGTTTGTTTTACTGTTTGTTTGTTTGTTTGTTTTATTGTTTGTTTTGTTTTATTCTTCGTTTGTTCGTTTTATTGTTTGTTTGTTTGATTGTTTGTTTGTTTTATTGTTTGTTGGTTTGTTTGTTTTATTGTTTTTGTTTGTTTTATTGTTTGTTTTTTAGAATGATGTTTTTTGTGGTGTCATTATTGTTTGTGTTGTGTTGTTGCTTGCTTGTTTGTTTGTGATGTGTTGTTTGTTTGTGGTTGGTGTGTGTGTGAGAGAGAAAGAGACAGAGAGAGAGAGAGACACAGAGAGAGAGAGAGAGAGAGAGAGAGAGAGAGAGATAGAGAGAGTATCAACACAATTTCCATACCATATATTTGCCAACAACTTTGTCATAACGTATCAGTGAGCCAGGGACTTTTTATCTTATTTCTAATTTCTACTGTTGTTGCAGCCACATGTTGTATTGTTAATAATAATAATAATAATAATAATAATAATAATAATAATAATAATAATAATAATACACCTTTTTTCAATTGCAATTGAACAATGTTACTTTTGGTTTCAACATCTTCGAATGGAATCAACATTCTTACACTTGATTAATAACAATCTTTACTTTCCGTTCAACAATCATCCAAAACTTTTCAACAGTCGTTCAACACGTGACAATGTTTACTTGCTTTCAACAATCGTCTCATTCTTCATTGACAATTCACTAATACTTTCAACATTTTACAAAACTAAGTAACAATCTTTAAAACATCATAACTATGCAAAAAGTTTGTTTTGGTGTTTTTCGTAGATCGAAAGACTAGTTGATCTAATTCGAACTTTTGAAGCAAGTAACGAATCACCGAGTCGAGATGGTGTGCTACACACTCAGTATTTTCATTACGAGTGTGCAGCTTCT
>NW_024716792.1:0-18760 GCF_018991925.1 Homarus americanus | reverse complement strand
CTAATTTATTTAATTTTACCGAGTTTTATAAAAATAATAATGAACATTTCCCTGGAATATTATGTGTCCCAACGTTTTTTATGTATGTTGTAATAGTTATTATCAATACATATGTTAATTTTATATGTATTGATAAACAGAATAATGATATCCATAGAGCTACTATGACTTTAATTTCTGGATTTTTCAATGGATTAGAAAGTATAGTAAATATGATAATCTATAAAACTTCACTGACAACCACCAATTATGAATTAAAATATATTAAATTAATTAAACCTTTGAAAATTCATAATATATTGTTAAAAGAAAGTTATAATATTTGTCAAAATTTAAAATCAAATAATGGAATGATTAACAACTATAAAGTCCATCATAGCATATTTGCATTGGAAACGTATATGATACATAAATTAGATATTAGAATTTATAGAAAGACTCTACATTATTCTAATTTAAAAATAAATAAAGTTAATAATACATCAGATTTAATAAATGTTTTAATAGCTAAAGGGGTTCTAAACCCTTCCTATCGCGATGATTTTGCTTTTATGTCGTCGTCAAAAGAAAAATTTCTTCCTAATTCTTTACAATATACAAAGTTTTCAATGAAATTAGAAAATTTACCTCCCGAACGAAGAGGGACACGTGAATGGGGTCCATTTTATTGGCGAATTTTTCACTCTATTGGCGATTCTAAAGTTCCTTTAAATATTAGAATTAAAGGAAAGAAAAATACACGGTGGCTACCCCAAAAAATGAAATCAATTCAAAATAGTTTTCTAAGTATTTTACCGATACTTTTACCATGTAAATTCTGTCAAATACACTATTTAACAAATATTAAACCTCATACATATCCAGAAACTTTAGATAATGTTAAATTAATTTATAATAATATTCATTCTAAAGTAACAAATGGTATCAATTAGAACACAACAAACATACACCAACACATACACACATACCAACACACACAAACATATACACCAACACACACACAGATACACATACATCAACACACACACAGACGCAGACACCAACACACCAACACATACACACTAACACACACACACCAACACACCAACATATACACACACATCAACATATACACACACACCAACACACATACACACCAACATACGCATTTTACACACACATATACACACACACTAACACACATACATATACACCAACAAAAACCAAATGTATTACCACTTCCCAAATTTTATTTTCATTTTTATTTTCGCATTTTATACACACACATATACATACACACCAACACATACACACATACACATACACCAACACACCAACACATACACCAACACCAACATACACACCAACACACACACCTACACATACACCAACACACCAACACATACACCAACATACACACCAACATACACACCAACACACACACACCTACACATACACCAACACACACACACACACACACACACACATACGCACACACACACTAACTACTTGGTTTTTTCATTGGATGGATTTCTATTTTAACTTTGGTGATATGCTCTCTAGGGAAAAAATATGTGAACTTTTCATGCTTTGGCAAGATGTAAGGGGAGTGTCCAATAAACTAATCCCCTTGTTGTTTTTTTTGGAAATTGACAGCCCAATACAACTAAATTGACTTGACTTTTTTTCCAGTTACTCTTCATATCGTATTTATGGGAATAAAGTACGAGAAAAAAAGGAAGGAAGAAGGAAAAAAAAAAAAACTTACTGGTGTAAACACAGTACCAAAAACAAATACGGCATTTTTTTAAATGAACAACAGCTGAGTGGAGAAAAAAACAAACAAATCACAAAATAAGGTTGGTAATTAGTTATAAGTCACTTCCATTTGAAGACATTGTTTCATTTAATATATTATTATTTATAATTAAATTAATTTCTATTATTGCTTTATTTAAATCATCTAACTTATTTTGTAGCCATTTTTCATAATCGGAAATAGTTTGAAGTTTTTCTCTTTGTTGTGAAGCTAACAGTTCTTTATTAACATCATTATGATGTTGAAGATTGCTTAATTCACTAATATATAAATTAATGTTATTTTTATAATAGTCATGTAATGATGTTATAACATTTTCAGTATCGTTTCTGTTTGAAATAATTAAATTTTCATATTCATATTTTAAATACTTTTTTTCTAATTCAAATTGTCTAGAAAAATTTCTAGATTTGTGTTTGTAATTGTTTATAGATGTGCATAATTTATGAATAATTTGTAACATACAAATCCATAAATCATTCATATCATACAGATTAGAATTTCTTATATATAATATTATTTTTTCAATACATTCCACTGCTAATTCATAATTAGTATTAGTTTCCTCCTCTTCATTAATTCCTTTAATAAAATTTAACAATTTATATAATAGAGGATATAAATGTTCTTGCCAGTTAAAATTTTTTAACTTTTTTATAAATTCAGTAAATACATTAAACTCTTTAATATCATTAATAGATTCTACATTAATATCTTTATTTATTTTATTATTATTATCTACACACTCTAATAATGAATGTAAATTCTTTTGTAGTAATGTATTTATTTGTAAATTCTTATTTGTTAAAACATCATTGGTTTTTAAAATATTAAATATAACTAATTCTAATTGAGCATAATTATTTAAAGCAGCTTCAAAATTTTTATTTTTTAAATTTCCATTGATATTAAATAAGAAGTTTGTCATTTTTATATATAAAATTTGACTAGTGATAAGTTTGAGTATATTTTTATTATTTTATATTTATAATAATATCATTTATTGTTTAAAGTTTTAACGGGTAAAAATGTATGACCAAACAGAGAAGGGGGAATATAATTTATTATTTGATTTATAAATTCTTTATTCGAATGCCTCATATGTTCTGTAGGTGATATTCCTTTTTGAATTAATAATTTTAAATGAATCATAGCATGAATTATTATAATACTAAGATTAAGTTGATATATACTAACTTTATGATATAAATTAGTAAAATTAGTAGTTATTGTGGTAGTGGTATCTTCATCAGTATTATATAGTATGCGATTCGATCCTAATATATTATACCTTTTATCTAATAAATTATTATTATCATCTAAAGTAATACTATAAGTGTCTAATCCACTAATAATAGATTTTTGATTGTCTAATGATGAAAATGTTTCAGATATAACAATATTATTGGGTGTTAGTTCTGTTGAAAAGTATAATATGTATATATTATTATTATATATAAATACATTGATAAATTCTAAATCATTTTCATGTAACCGTTCCCCGTTACTTTTCCTATCACCCTCTAAGGCTAATTTTATTAATTTAGAATTTATTTGAGATTTAGATATAGGGTTATCTATATCTATAAAAATAAACTGTTGTTTCTTATGAATTTCTTTAAAGAAATTATTAAAAATGAATTTATCGATATCCCAAAATAATTGATCAACTAATATCTCATTGTGTGAAGCTAGATAATTCATATAACTAATAAAATTTTCATAAACAACATTCATTGTAAATTTGGAACTTTCCTCTGTATAGATCACAGCGGCAATAGGTGTGACAGTAAAAATATTATCCTTTCCCAAACATTGTTCAAGTCGTTTCACTCTAAATTCTAAAGATTGCAATATTGTTAATTGATTTAAATCGAAATCTTCGATATAATTTGTATTTAACTCTCTTTCATCAAATGGAGTATCACGATCAAAAGTGTATGTTTCCCGCTCACGAAGGAGACCTCCTGCAGTTGAAATTACATCATTTGACGATGACAACAACGACGTATTTCCTTCTCCATCCGCCTTAAATCTTTTAATTGTTTGTTTATTTGTTTTAAAATTATTAATAATTGAAGAACGTTTTTCTTTTTCATTATCTTTTTCTTCGTCGTAAAATGAAACCTTTTTTTTTTATTTAGTTGTGTTGTCATTTTTAGTAGTAGTATTTTTTAATATTAAACAATAAACTTATTTAAATTTCTCAATAAACACATATAATTTACTGCACAATTCTCAATAAACACATATAATCTTCTGTATGATTCTTAATAACCATATAATCTACTGTATGATTCTCAATATACACATATAATATACTGTATAATTCTCAATATACACATATAATATACTGTATGATTCTCAATATATATATATAATCTACTGTATGAAACTCAATATACATATATAATCTAATTATAATTATTAATATACATATAATCTACTATATGAGTGTCACTTTATACATATATTTTACACATAGTAGAATATATTTATGTTAAGGAATCATACAATAGATTATATGTTTATATTGAGAATTTGTATAGTAGATTATATCTGTTTATTGATATCCATATAGCTATAAATTTTGTTTATGTATATAAATAATGTCTTATCCTTTTATTATTTTAAACTCCTTTTTTATTTATAGATAAATGGAGTAAAAGAAGTAATCATCAACATCAAACATGGAATCTATGGAATCATCTTTTATTTTCTTAAATATTGTGTCATTTTTGACATACGCATCAATATATAATCGCAAACAGTCCTTTCTTTTACTTGATAGGAGACATAAGTGTTCCCGTAAAGGCTATATAGATAAATTATCTGAACAAGGGTTCTACTTTGATTGGATGCGCAAAGGAACTAAAAGTGGTAGATTTAATTTTGTATGTTTCCATTGTCATAGACGATGGAAATGTACGGTTGAGAATAACGTAGATTTATGGTCTATGGGTGTCTTTGAGGAAATTAATGAGCATCAATGTGACAGAAAAATATCAATAGATTATGAAAATACTCACCTAATAATTGCAATAATCATGTCTTTTTGCAAATATGATGAACATTACTTAAAAGGATTTTTTGAAGAACGACCAACAATGAACATACAACAAAATCGTATTGATTCCTTTATAAGTCATTCTTGTTTCTTTAAGAAAGATCAGTATTCTAGAAATAACCCCAGCTTTTATTTGTATAATACTTGTGTGTATTCCCCTCCTACATTTAGATGTACATGTTGTTTCTTTAATATACAATTACCATATTTAATATTACATGGTGGCAATATTACAAAGCTTCATAATAAATATTTAAAAGAGATACAAGAGAATGAAATAAAACTCCCGGCAGATTTTTCATGGCCGTATTATGGTAATAAAATATTTGAAAATAATTACACAGATAATAACACACTTACAAATACAAAGAATGATTGAGTTCATGTAATACGGCAAATCTACTATACTGCTAATATACGTTTAAGTAAAAATGTCTTTTTAAATGATATAAGCAATCTTTCTCATCTTGTAGAGGAGGGTCGACGACAACAAATGTTGTTGATGAAGGAGAAGGATCGACGACGACAAATGTCGGTGGAGGAGGAGTAGGAGGAGGAGGAGGAGGAGGAGGAGGAGGAGGAGGAGGAGGAAGAAACTGAAACGGAAAGAGCAGTAAATTTTCTTGTAGAAAATTTGGACCCATCTCAAATTGTACCCCCAATATCCCCAATAATTATTCAGCGGAAACATTATGGTAAACAAATTCGGATGGAGTCCAATTCCCCAGTACCAGAAGAGAAAACTCCTCCTCTTCTTATTCTTCATTCTTCTCTTCCTCATTCTCCTCTTCCTCCTTCTCCTTTTCCTCCTTCTTCTCCTCATCTTCTTCCTCATCAGTCTCCTCTTCTTCCTCCTTCTTCTCCTCATCTTCTTCCTCATTAGTCTCCTCTTCTTCCTCATTCTCCTTCTTATCCTCCTCCTCCTTCTCATCTTCTTCCTCATCAGTCTCCTCTTATTCCTCATTCTCCTTCTTATCCTCCTCCTCCTTCTCCTCCTCCTCCTTCTCCTCCTCCTCCTTCTCCTCCTCCTCCTTCTCCTCCTCCTCCTTCTCCTCCTCCTTCTTCTTCTTCTTCTTCTTCTTCTTCTTCTTCTTCTTCCCCAAACCTTTCTCAACAACAAGTTCTTACTGATACTACTATTTTGGATATTACATCCTTTCCTTCTAACTCTACCACTAAATCACCAACTAAAAAAAGAAAAATTAAACAAGTAACACCCCCCCCCCTAAAAAAAACAAAAAAAAACATAACTTACAAAATAAAGTAAATGAACTAGAAGTAGTAGTAAAACAAATGTTTAGACTACCACAAATTCAACAGCAAATGCCACAACACTTTTCTTCTCAAATTTCTTTCTTATTGGCCTCAGTTCTTCCACAATCACCATTGGCCTCGCTTCCACAACCACCATTGGCCTCGGCTTCGAAACCATTGACGGTTGTCCAACAGCCGGCGACTGCTATTGGACAACCGTCGACGGCTATTGAACAATCGACAGCGATTATTAAATCGCTGTCGATGCCGTCGATACTGTCGATGCTATCGACATCAGCAACATTTACACCACCACCACCACCACTACCACCACCACCACCACCGTCGACGGTTGTCCACCAACAGCCGGCGACGGCTATTGGTGGACAATCGGCGCCGGTTGTTAAACCGACGTCGATGTCATCGACTTCAGCAGCATTTACACCACCACAAATGCCGCCACAATTTTCTTCAGTTCTTCCACAATCCCTATTGGCCTCGGCCTCGAAACCGTCGACGGTTGTCCACCAACAGCCGGCAACGGCTATTGGTGGACAATCGGCACCGGTTGTTAAACCGACGTCGATGTCATCAATGCCATCGACATCAGCAGCATTTACACCATCAACATCATCACAAATTCAACAACAACAAATTCTTCCACCACCACAATTTTCTTCTCAATTTTCTTTTCTATCAGCCTCGAAACCGTCGACGGTTGTCCACCAACAGCCGGCGACGGCTATTGGTGGACAATCGGCGCCGGTTGTTAAACCGACGTCGATGTCATCGACTTCAGCAGTATTTACACCACCACAAATGCCGCCACAAATTTCTTCAGTTCTTCCACAACCCCTATTGGCCTCGGCCTCGAAACCGTCGACCGTTGTCCACCAACAGCCGGCGACGGCTATTGGTGGACAATCGGCGCAGGTTGTTAAACCGACGTCGACAAACATCGACTTCAGCAGCATTTTCTACACCCACCACAAATGCCGCTGGCCAATTTTTCTTCTAGTTCTTCCAATAACCCTTTGCTGGGTTTGTTAAACCGTTGTTCACCAACAGCCGGGCGACGCATAGGATAACGTGGCGCCGGTTGTGAAACCGACGTCGATGTCATCGACTTCAGCAGTATTTACACCACCACAAATGCCGCCACAATTTTCTTCAGTTCTTCCACAACCCCTATTGGCCTCGGCCTCGAAACCGTCGACCGTTGTCCACCAACAGCCGGCGACGGCTATTGGTGGACAATCGGCGCCGGTTGTTAAACCGACGTCGATGTCATCAATGCCATCGACATCAGCAGCATTTACACCACCAACATCATCACAAATTCAACAACAACAAATTCTTCCACCACCACAATTTTCTTCTCAATTTTCTTCTCTATCGGCCTCAGTTCTTCCACAACCACCATTGGCCTCAGCCTAGAAAGTTGTTCTTTCACAACCGCCGATACCATCGACATCAGCATTTACACCACAACAAATTCAACAACAATTGCCGTCGCAATTTTCTTCTCTACTGTCATTACAACAACAAAAACATTATTTACAATTATGGCATCAACAACAACAACAAATAATCGAACAACAAATACAATTATACAACACCTCTGACTCATGGGAGGCTGAGTTATTCCTTAAATGTTTAGAGGAAGGAAATGGTGGTGGTGGTGGTGGAGGAGCAGTGGGAAATGATGTTGGTAGTGGTGGTAGTGGTGGTGGTGATGGTGGTGGTGAGACAGGAGGTGAAGGTGGTGGTGGTGGAAATGGAGCAGTGGGAAATGGTGGTGGAAATGGAGGAGGAGGAGGAGGAGGAGTGAGTATAGAAAAGAGGAGGAGGAGGAGTTATTTATTCTCCTATAACTCCAATAAGTATGGAAATCTAAGTTGTAAAAATGTATATTTCTTGTTTTTTAATGTGATAATTATATATAATATGTTTGTATTTAAAATCCTATATTACAGATATATAATATCATTATCATTTACAACACAATGTATCATGTATTTATATATCTTTGATGATAATATTTCTGGAAAATTCTCCTTAAATAGTATTCTTAAAATATCATTAATACATATATTAGTATTAGGGTATCTATCTATAAAGTTGGCTATACTGATAGCTTCATTATTATTTTTCTCATTTTTTTTAATCTCATTTGTCTCATATGGTACAAAGTATGCAGCTGGTTTTGTACATTGAAGATATGTTGATGACATTTTTATATTATTTTTATATTTTATTATGAAATAAAAATAAAAGTTGTAACTTCTTTGACTTTGAATTAAATTCCCTGTAATTTTTTCTTTACAATTATAAAAAATAAGTTCAAATAATGGAAGGAATACAAAACTCTACTACTATTAATCCTCTCAGTGGTGGTGGTGGTAGTGGTGGTGGTGGTGGTAGTGGTAGTGGTGGTGGTGGTAGTGGTAGTGGTGGTGGTTCTACAAATATAGTAAATTCAACTACATCTACTACTCTTAATAGTAGTATTAAACCACCCATTTCCACTACTCCAATAATACCTCAACCTCAACAAGTGCAACCAATAGATACAAAGACACAAAATATGTTAAATACACTTATGAGTGAGATTTCAAATGCAAGCATTAAAGATCCTAATCAGGCTTTATTAATTAATAAATGGTTAGCGGCATATATAAATAAAATTACTCAAAATCCATGTTCGTTTATTCATCCAACATTTAATACTATTGAATTGGAGAATCCACACTTAAAACGTATATATCAAATCCATAAAAGTGTGTATGAAAATAGTAATAAAAATGATAGCTCATTCTCTGCAATATGTAGCAGCTGTAGATATATAAAGTTGGGTCTGTTACTTGCCAATCTTAAACGAAAAATTAAAAACTATACATGTATGCCAACTAATAATAATGAAGAAAATAACAATGAAATTGAATATGATTTAGGTTTATTCTTTAATGCTGTTAATAGTTACGACTTAAATACACAAACTATTCCAAATATGATAAATGCAACTCCTGTTGCCTGTCAAGCAGGTTGTGTTATATTTCCAGATCCTAAAATATTTTTACAAATTATAGGAATGCCTCCAGAAAGTATTATTGGTGGTGTTAAGGTGTTACAGCTAATGACTGATGAGGAAATAATTACTGACGAGTATGACGATACATTGAAACTATATAATGAAGTAATGAAAAAACTACCCGATATGCTTAATGTTGGTTATTATACCTATGATACAAAAAATGCTCCAGATAAGAATGAACTAGTAAAGACCCCATGTCAATATAAATTGATAGAACAACCTACTAAGAAAAATAAACAAACCCCTAATGATGTATATATGAAAATTTTTGATATTAATCCACATATATTCATTTATTACCATCAGCTTGCTATATCAGAATTGGATGTTAATATAAATTATAATATTTATAAAGTTAAGAGCAATAATAACAATGAAGACGTTGGTAGTTTAATTGGGAAAAGTGGTGGAGGGGATTATTTGAAACAGAAAGCGAGTAAATCATCTACTAATTTTTCAGCACATAAAATACATGACCTTTTAGCACTCAGTTTTCATTTTTGTAAAGATATTAATGATTTAATAAATGTTGCTCCATTAAACGGACAATGTATAGTTGCACCACACAATATCTTATTTATAAATGCACAAGGTAATGCAATCTTTAGATTCAAGGAATATATAAAGCAAAATAAAATACCTCCTTGTGACGTTCTTAAACGTACCCTAGAACAACAATCTCAATCTTCAATGAAACGCCGTGGTGGTGTAGTAGCTACAACCACAATTATAACGGATAATTTGCAACGCACACCACAAGACCTCATTAAACCCGATAATACAGATGATCTTCTTAAAATGTCAGGAAAACTACCATATATTACTGAAGACCAATATAAAGACCTTATTAAGAAGCATACGGATTCCTCTCGACAATACAGGGAACATTTAGGTACACACAAAAAAGAAATGTACAATTATTTTGAAATTTTTAATGATGATGCTGGTAATTTAATAGATTCTAAAGATCATAGTATAGGCTTTTACGAATTTGCCTCACATCTCTATCCTGAAATAGTCAAAACTTCAGTCAAAGGATTCAAGCGTAAAAATATCGATATTTTTACCACTAATATAAATAGTTCTGATGTTTATACAGTGGACAATCAAACGCCTAATGTAATGTATGCGAATAATATAGGATTTGTTACATTACGGTCAATATGTCGTGATGAAATGCTTGTTCTTAAAAATACAGAGGTTTTGTTTATAAATATGAGAAATAGATCTACTCCTGGTTATAAATTTATTTCTATAAAAGATTTATCGAGTGGAGGTAATATAACTCATTATTCTCAAATGCATGATATTATTCTTAATACAAATGAAAATATACTGAAAAAAATTATTGGAAATAAAAACGATAAAGACTTAGTTATATCTACGGGTATAGAAACTATTCCCAATCCTAGCCAAGTTTCCTGTAATATTACAGATTTTAAAAATTATACCAAACACGTTACAGAAGATTGTACAAAGCTTTGGTAAGAAAAAAATAATAATAATATACATTAAAAAAGTAGGTACGGTACTACTAAAATAATAGTAGGTAGTCGGTAGTGGAAGAAATAGTATGTCTGTATTTTCGTTTAATGCCTATTATAGAGGAGAATTTATTATTCCCTTTTTGTGTTTTAGCAAAAAAATGCTTATATACCCAGCTGCTCTTAATAGGAGAATTCTAGTGTATATACATCAAAATGAAACTGAACATATTTTAACTACACATCAAAAAGGGAATTTTGAAAAAAAAGAGGAAATGATTGATTTTACTATAAAGCTTCTGGAGAAATTTAAAAGAAAATATACTGTAAACTATGAAGCAGAAACAATTTTAGACAAAACAAATACTATAGATATTTTAAATACCTCCTTATCAATATATCTCGTTTATATTAAAAAACCATATTCATTTTTCAGATATCCCTCATATCAAACCAGTATCGAAGATAGAGTAAATTGTATTAATTATAATAAAAAAAAAATTAATAATACAGTTGAAACGTGGTTGAACAAACTCTGATTTTATTAATGCTTGCAATCAGATCAGATTTGAAATTTGACCCCGAAAGGGCTAGCTAGTTTATTGGTCACTCCTCTTCCTTATATCTTGTGCAAGGAAGGTCAAGCGCAGAAGAAGAGTTTAGTACCCCCCCCCCCCGCCCATCTGGGATAAATTCTTTGCGATCCTTTATGTGGGGAAAAGTTCCGGTGTATAATAATAATGTCAAGTTGCCAGGCCTGTTACTAAGGAGTATTACAATGCCATTCATTCTTCTTATGATTTATTTCATATTTATTTTCGAGACATTTATTCAGGTAATATAATTGTGTAAAAGATAAATTATCAGTTTTAAGTTTCATGAAGGAAGGTAAATTAAGTTGTAAACCTGTATTGTAATAGTATAACAGAGCATTGTGAATAGTATTTTCCTGCGAATCTTTTGGAATATAGTTTAAATATATTGCTTCTTGAAAAGATTTTATTTCACCTTTATAAATAGGGATATATTGATAAATATTATTGTTACTTATACTTAAAAATGATATTTTTTACATTAATAATTCCAGAATCAGATTCAAATTTTATAAAATCGCCTTCAATCTCCCAAACTTTATAAAGTTTTTTTTTTTTTCATTAACGAATTAATTTCATTTACAACTTTATTAATTTTAGATTCTTGATGCATCGTATTTTCCATTTTTTTGGCATTAAAAATAATTTTTATAAATAATGTTTCATATTCAAATATAAAAATGGTAGTTTTCTCCAGTGGTACCCCCTTCTGAGGGGTAATTTTCCATCGTCCGTCCGTCCATTTTCAGCAGCTAAATCTTTCTTCCGATCTAGAAAGAAAAATAAATTAATAAAATTTTCACAAAAGGATTTATAGTATATAGGATATAAGTAAAGTTTTAAAATACAATAATCAATAATCACCTTCTTGTCGTTACACTTGGTAGTAATCAAATGTCTGTCAGTGTTGTTGAAATTTTTCATCCAGCTGCCGGTAATCGCATATAAGGCAATTGTTACCATTTTTTGTTTTCGCTCCACTGCTGCCATTAATCAATCTTCAGCTAGAAATAAAAACTAAAAGTTAGTTTACTTTAAAAGATACAAGAATAAACTTTAAAATCATCCAATAAAAATTTGACAAAAAAAAACATGTTTACCTGGTTATGACCTTCCAACTTTTAACAGTACATGCAAATGAATGAATACAATGTAGAAGGTATAATTCTAGGTTTATATTAAAATTATGTTTATATAATTGTAGAAGGTATAATTCTAGTTTTGGTTTTAAAATTATATTTGAAATTATTATTAATTGTATATATTAAAATTATGAGTAAGCAATTTATATATTAATATAATTATTATTATAACTTTAATAAATGCAATAACTAAAAATATTCCCCATATAATTAATCTCTTTTTATCTACTATTTCTGGTAATATATTAATTTCAGAGTGAGGGAGATTATGTTCAAAATAAATAGTTTTTTTGCTAATAATCTCTGTATATTTGTAAATTGTACTACAACCTTTAATTGGCCAAAAGTAAAGCTCAATATTGCTAGATGACATTATATCACCAATATTCGAAATATTTAAGTTGCTCAATGTATTAATCTTTTTTAATTCGTATATAAACCAAATTTCCCTAGAAAAATTAGTTATAATTATAATACTAGAAATATTCATTATTACTTTATCAATCTCTTTTAGATTATCATCTTTTAGATTATCATTTATAAAATGTCTTACAATTAAAAATCCATTACAATTATTATACATTATAATACATTTATGATAAATTATTATTTTATTATAATATTCATAAAAACTAAAAGAAAAATAATCTTGTTGTTTTTGGATCCAATAATCTAAATAATATTTGATAATCATTAAGTTGTATAGTTTCATTTGAACGAGTAATATTTTTTTGGGTTGGGTTTAATAACGTAATATTTTTGGCTATACGTGTATAATTAATTTCCGTTGTATTATCAACAGTAGTCATTGTCCTTAGATATCTAAAATTAAACGGCATCGACAATTTCTTTATAACAGTATATTGTTTTACAGTAGTTTTAGATATACTGATAGTGTTAACAAGATACAGAGATTTCTTTCTCTTATTTAAAGGTTTTACATTATTATCTTTAGTATTATTAATTAGGCTTGTAATATTGAAATCAATTAAACCGGGAGGAAATAGAATCATATCTCAGTTAAAAATATTTATAATAGATTGAATATACGTAATATTTATTCTTAATAATATAACTTCCATATAACTCCAAATATTAATAGTATTAACCACTGATTTATCACTGTATATTACTATATTATTCACATTATATTGATAATATGTAATGTTATCATTATGTGCATATAGATGTATTATATGTTTTTTACACATACATGGGAGAGATGATAAAGTAGGTGCCCCATTAAATCCTGAATGTAATTGTCCTTTAGTTGATCTTTTGTTAATTTTTTGTCAATGTTTTAGTTATGACGCAGCAACTATGTTATTTTTTATTTCTCGTTTGTAAGAGCTTGTCGACGTATTAGTGATAAAAATATAACCTTCTGTCTTGGGAATTCAAACTCAGGAAAAACATTATTGTTAAATTTACTTATTTTTACTTTAGGAGAATCTGCTGGTATTTTATCTGGTTTTACTGCTCATAAAGGTCTACAAGAAAGGACACATGACTTAGGGCGAGGGGGACGTGATGTAAAATTTTGGTACATGGATGAAACTAGTTCAACTAAACCACTCAATTCTGTCATATTTAAACAAATAAGTGGTGGGGCAGCCATGTGGATTCGTAAGAACTATTCAGACGGAGAGATGATCCATCTTGCCTCTCCAATATTTTTATTTGGAAATCATACTCCTAGTTTTGATGAGAATGATTCGTCTATAATTAATAGAATACGTATTATACTATTTAGGTCTCTTTTTGATTCAGAGATCCCCTGTTGTTTTCAATACTGTATTTTTCCTCAATTTCCGATAATGACGGATGAAGATAGAAAACAAAAATTGGTAGAGGGTATGATGGCATTATTTATACATTCAAATTGTCATGATAATATAAATTCGCCTTGGTTTTTTAATAGTCTCGACAGTAATGATACGGATTCCTTATATCAAAGAGAATGGTTTATTACACGTAATATTAAAGAGGCTTCTCTCATGTATTCTCCTGAAATTCCCATTGTTAATCAGATCTTGGAACGTTGTAGGTTAGTTGAAAATACGAAGGGGAATTCTTTTATAACATATAAGAGACTAGTGGAGCTCATCCTTAATTTACCCAATGTTCTTAAGAATATAAATATACCAGTTAATGATGTTCTTAAATATATTGAAAGATTTTATCCAATAACACAAGTGAGGTTGGACCATAGTATGTTTGAGAACACCCCCCATTCTTTATTAGATGTCACTAAGAAGACGCGGGTTATTTTTGGTTTAAGGGAACATAGTATTGATTTAAATAATAAAATTATTGGCAGATTAACTGTTAATGCCAATGATGAAGAAGAAATTGATTGTTATTAATAAAATTATTATTATTTTTGTTTGTTAATATCTCTCCTCCTTCTTCAAAACGAAAGCCAAAGAAATTTTTTTATATAAAAAATATAAAAACTTTTACTATGATTTGGCTGCCTTACTTATATATATCTATAATCTCAATTGTTTCGAGTTGGAGAAATAACAATTTAATTTTAGAAATAAAAAATAATCCCCCACCAACCGAAGTTATAGATCCTTCAAAACATAGATATTGTCCTGAACTAAAATACAAATACTTTTTACTTATTCCGCATAAACATAAACATTGGATTTGTTTAACAAAATTTATATACGAGGAGAAGGAGAAGGAGAAGATATTAATTTTAACTGCTAAGCCTGACTATAAAGGTATAGCTACATATGAATATAAAATGGATGATAAAACCGAAAATAATGTTGTACCAAATCCCAATTCAATTTTAATTTTTCAAAAAAATGTGGATTGCACCCTATTTTGTTATAATGGAGAGCTGCTAAATGACGACATAAACGTTACCAAAAATTTGATAAGTAATGAATTTCATGATTTTTCACAAATAATTAGTTTTATAGGTTTATTAAATGACACGGATTTACTATTAAATACCCTTAATAATACTACACTGGAAAATTCTAAAATATTACCAGTAATTTCAATTGATATGATTGTAATAATTATAACAAGTATAATTATTTATATTTTACTTTTTATAATTATACTAAAACTTTTTTTATATAGAAAATATATGAAAATATTAAAAGAAAATCTAGGTAACATTTTACAACAAACGTTGAGATATATTGTTAAAACACATAATACAAATATTAAAACATATATAAATATGTTTGTTATGCTCGATGAAACATTTAATGCTATAATTCAAAATATGTTTGAATATTACCTTAATATTATATATTTTATAGCTAAAATGATGGTAGATGGTACCTGGAACAATTGTAATAGTGTTACAATTTTAAATATTGTAAGGAATGAATATCTTCGTTATATTTACCATCTTGAAAAACGATTAGATATTCTAAAAGTCTATATACTTCTTTTGGAAAATACCCTCTTTTGTCATGGATGGTTACTTTGTGATTTAATACTTAAAATGAAACTTCCACAAATTACCACAAACTTCTTAAATACTAAAAATAAAAAAAAATATCTATGTTCATATAAGGATCTTCAAATGTTACTTACAGATAACATAGATAAAAAAGAAAAAAACTCCATTATTAATATATCACCTACAAATAAATATATTGACGACATGCGACTTCAAATTATTCATGGATTACTTCGATCTATTCTTGAAAGAATTGCGAATGTGGAATGGCTAAATCATCATCTTTTTTTTAAGAATTGCAATATAGATAGCTTAAAAGACCATCTTCGAACGACTCAACTCAATATATATAAAAAAGGAAATGTGTATATGTATATTAAAGATAGAAATGGAAATATAGAGAAAAAAGAAGAAGAAGAAGAAGAAGAAGAAGAAGAAGAAGAAGAAGAATTGAAAGAATTGCGAATGTGGAATGGCTAAATCATCATCTTTTTTTTAAGAATTGCAATATAGATAGCTTAAAAGACCATCTTCGATCGACTCAACTTAATATAAATATAGTGTATATGTATATTAAAGATAGAAATATAGAGAAAGAAGAGGAAGAAGAAGAAGAAGAAGAAGAAGAAGAAGAAGAAGAAGAAGAACAATGATTTTTAATCCGCCCCCTAATGTAAAAATGTTATCGCTGATAAACCAATATGTGTGGATATATTCTTGGAATATCAAGAAGCAAGAATTTTACGCATTGCCCATCCCGATGGATCGTTTGGATATAAGCGGAGAAGATGTTACTACAGGTAGATTGATTCGTCAAAATGAAGATGGTGGTTACATGCCTCCCGTTCAACCTATTAGTGGTAGCTTTGATTGTCAATCATATAATCATATTACTGTAGTGACACGAGATATTGCTAGGTTTGAAGTTGGTATGAATTTTCTTATTGAAAAGGGATTATTATACAATTACTCTTTTCTATGGGATAACGTGGGTGAAGCATCTGCTCATTTAATAATGGGTGAGGCTTCGATAGATGATTTAATTAATGAAAAATATAAAGGATATGGTGCTCGTCTTTTTTGCAAGAATGATAGTCAGTGTTTAAAATTGGTTGAATTTTTGAAATTTAATTATTATCCTTTTTACATTGAGGCTATGGGAAAATATTATAATAGTTATCAGTGTTATTTTAATTATGAGGGTCATAAAAATGAAAATTTTCAGTCAAGGGGTTTGTTTCAAATTTGTAGTAGGTATAGTTCTGGTAATAAGAAACTCTATTTATCATTCATTAGCGGCGATCAGGATCGTTATCTTCCTCCTTACATTATACGATCTTTTGATTTGGAAGCCACGCGGCATAATTTATCAGGATCCATCCCTAAGGGAGATAGCTTAAGTGATCGTTTAATTGTATCGTCATTCCAGGAAGCGACGGTAACATTCCCTAATTTCCCATCTCAATTACGGGAAGTTCATACTCGAATCATAGTATATTATCCATTTCCACCTAATGAGTTAAAACAGAAAGAAACAGAAACACAAAATAAATTAACTGAATTACTTTATCCAAAATCATCCGTAAAGGTGGATTTTTTTTCATCCGAAAGGGAAGTAATAATGATGACTTTACAGGAATTAGCCAGACCTCGCTGTATTTTTTGTACAGGTTATAATACTGATGGTTTCGATTATCCCTTTTTATTTAATCGTTCTATTTTTTTATGGATTATTACCGGATTACATTATGACTGATTATTTTACATTTCAATCTTATTGTAACTCCTCTCTGGCACCCCATTTAACACCTCCATGGATATTAAGTATTGATACTATGCTGTGTAGAAAGCGATTTTTTCCAAGCGGTAAATTTATAGAGCCAGCATCAGATAGTCTCAATGCGTGCGCTGAAGCTATTTTAGGACGTGGCAAAGTTAATTTTGATATTTTAATAATTAATAAAATGTATAAGGCATTCGAAGAAAATAATAAGATTAATATTTATGAAAAGGATTTTGATACTTTAATGTATTACAGTTCTATAGATGTAGATTTAGTAACTCAAATAAATGGACCCTTGGATCTAGTGAGAATTACTTGTAACTTATCTCAAAAAGCGGATACAGATCCTCATCAATGTCTACATATAAACACAACATATATCGTGCGTCGGTTTGTTATAAATAGTTGTAATTCAATTTTAACTGCCCCCATTGATTTTAAAAATATACCTGCTTTTAAGAAAAGACAACACAATGGATTATGGGGAGAAATTGGTCTTGACATGACTCATAAATATGCAAGACATACATTTACGCAACAACAACATATGGATACTGGTAAAAAAAATACATACAAAGGTGCGGTTGTTTTGGATCCAATTGTGGGTGTTTATAAAGGTACTCCCACGACAAGTATTCACGTGTTAGATTTTGCATCGTTATATCCTAGTATTATTATAGATTATAATTTGTGTCGGGGTTTTGTGACTCGTATTTCCCCCGAAACATTTATGTGTTTAACTTCACGTGAACGAGATCTTTTTAATGTACTTGAGATGGCCGAAGATCCCTATTTTATTTACCTAAGCGTGAAGGTACGCACTGACCAACCATATACCGAGTCTCCTTTTCGCCGTATATGCGAAAGTTTAATTAAAACACGTAAAATATTGAAATCTAAATCTTTAACTACTCAGGCTAATGCATGTAAGGTCATGGTTAATTCTCTTTATGGTGCCATGGCATCCCAAGGAATATTTGAAGATGCAATAGTTCCATCGATGGTAACAGGATATGGGCGCTCTCATTTAAATAAGGCGCGTAATTTCTTTGAGAGCGAGGGAGCTACAATTTTATACGGTGATACCGACTCTCTGTTTCTATCATTACCCC